>NC_066363.1:13060000-13275000 GCF_013377495.2 Cygnus atratus
ACAAAACTGAAAGAAAAGAAAAGAAAAGGAAAAGGAAAAGGAAAAGGAAAAGGAAAAGGAAAAGGAAAAGGAAAAGGAAAACATGATCACAATTGTGAGAGACGTTATGCTGTAAAGTGATATGTTTCTCTCTGGTGCATGATGGCACCTCTTTGTCTAATGAACAATCGAAGCTAGAATACAATACTATTAAACAGAATAAGAGGCTGACTCTCTAATGTTTTGAACCTTGTGTATTCATCTGTCTGTGTGATAAATGGGTATGAACTGTTATTGTTCTAACTTGGTAGTACACCAGATCCACTACACTGAACTTTTAAGAGACTGCACCAGTGACAGGGCTAAGGGTTATTGCTGATCCCTTTAAACCAAGATAACATTAACAAAGATGACAATAAGAACAAAATCAGGTAATCACTGCATTGTTTTATCTGCTCCACTGATGTGGAGTGTATCCCCAGGTAGGAAAAACAAGTGGCACCCTACAAAAGAGCTGGAGAGGCTGGAAGATGCAAGATAATACAGTTTCCTAATGCATGTTGAAATGAAAACAAACAAAGAACTACAAAGAACAAACAAACAAACAAAATCCAACAACACACAAAAACAAAACAAACCCTCACAGGTACCTCATCCAACAAAAGCTATTCTCCTGAACTTAGTTCAAAATACAGATTCAAGTTTAAATTTTAGGTCAAATGAGAAAAAAAAAAATCCATGATGAAATATGGTTTTCAATTATGAAGTACTTAATTTTGTCTGAATTGTCTTTTCTTTTCTTTGTATTCCTTTAAAAATGTTGCTGTTTAACACAAAAAATGTGTTCATATGATTATGGTAAAATAACAGGAAATACTTCAGCATTTCAAGATATTAAAAAAAAAAAAATCTTGCATATGAACTCTTTATGTGTTTTAGATTTCTTTTCCTCCTTCCCTTGATTGTAACCATTCGTTCTGTACTACTGTAATTTCACAGATAATTCTTGTTTTCCTCCACAGCCATTCCTCTTTGAGAACTTATTTTTCAAAGCATCCAAAAATAATGTTACCCAGTTTTACTCAACAGTCCAGAGATTTACTAATAGGGATGATTTTTGTTCTCAAGTCAAAAAGCTCTGAGACATCTGTTTAAATTTAAACAGTTAACCCTTGTGTTCCTTTTGACTTCAGTGGGAATAGTGCTGATCTTAAAGGTAACATGAATAAGTGCTTTTGTTGGTTCAGGACACTACTGCCATTCTCACTGGAGTTCAGCAATGAATGTATGCAATAGAAAATATGCATGGCACTTGAACCAGAGGGGCTCTTAAAATATAGCAGAGCCAGGCCCACATGCCCTGAAAATAATTCTCCATGCTATATTTTTGATGACTTCCTCTTGAAGTCAAATAAGTGTTGCAAAATGGCAAAGGGTACACAGCTGCACAAATGCACATGCCAAGAGCTCTTATCTTGTTACCTTATCAGAGATTAAGCTGATGACTTTATAAAATTAAGGGTTAGTTTAACAGCACCTTTGAAGAAAAGTATTTTAGATATTATTGTAGAACAGTTGGTGGTAGAAATACAGCCACCTCCAGTGAGGTTTAAGACAAAACAAATGCTGAGAAGGGTCAGAAGATCTAAAGACCCATACAGGGGATTACTTCTAAATACCAGTGGAAGGGTCATGTCATGTTGTGTTCATCAGCCCAGAGGAAGTTGGACTGCACAGTTGCAATTCAGCAGCAGCAGACCACATTTCAAATTGCCTGTAACCTTGAGAGAGGAGTAAGATAACTCATCCTGTGCAGGAATGGATTAAGTTTTTGAGTGCGGGTAGTTACCACAAAATGAGCAGTCCACCCAGTACAACTGCCTTCCCATATTCCTTCCACTGGAGGATACGAGTGAGGAGATGGCTCAGAGGAACGTAGCTTCAAACTTGTTATGCTAGGCTCAACCACAGGCTGGTATGGCTTCATAAACCACCTTCAACTATCAATAACATAAGATTACAGGGAAAAAAAAAAAGCAACTGTGCTTATGTGATGAGATCAGGAAACTGACTTGGCTAACACCACTTAGTTTTCAGTTGAATCAGTTTCCTGGGCCAGCTGGATAAAGGGACAAGGGAGGAATACGTGCCCAGGGTTGGAGGAAGTGACGCACTTACATCATCTTCAAAAATTTTTTTTGAAAATTCACCATTTTCCCCCTCCCTGCACCTCTGATTTTCCAAGCACTAATCACTGATGAATGACAAGAAATAAATTGTTTAGGAATTGATTTCAAACGTCAGAAAAAAGTTAAAATATTATGCTTCCAACTGCAATATTACACAACTATAGAATGGGACTGGCCATTCCATTATTATAGAGACAGAAAATATATACTTTGTGCCATGCTGCTTACCCTTTGGCTTGCCCTTTAGCAGCTGAAGAAAGTCATTATAACTTTGCATGTCTCAAACATATGTCCCAACCCTATACTTAGTAAGTCCACTCCCTTTTCAACAACAAAGCATACAAACTAGGATTTTTATTCACAGAACAGACCTGAATAACCAAATGTATTCTCTCAGTAGTGAAAGTCAGTTTCATCATGTGTTGAAGAAATTTGGATCCACTATTATGAAAGTTTTTGAATGACTAATATGGCTAAGGAGGAAAAAGGTAATCTCTAAGGAAATCACAAAATACATTGCTCTTTTGTGGAAAGTCTAGATTGTTGCTATATTTTCCACATAGAGGAATTACAAAAACAAAATATAAGTTCTTTCTAAGGAGAATGGGGATCATAACTTACTTATGATCTTTTTTTTAATCTGCGAAAAATAAACTTTTAAAAAAAAATCTGCAGTGGAATCTTATAATCTTAGTTACTTGTTTGTAGTTAGTGTAAAAAAAAAATATAAGCTTAACTAAGTGTTTTTTTTTTTTTCCAGACTGAAACAAAACTGTTTCTTTTGGCATATTGTCACTTTGGGTCATTTTAAACAAGGGAAAATCCTGAAAATAGACTTACTGTTTTAATGGACCTGGTTTTGATTTAAGTTCAGGGCTCTCATCTCTCTACTGTCCCTTCAACATGCTCCTTGCTCTGTTCCAAATCAAAGCTTCTCTGGACAGTTTTGTGGGTTGTCTAGTGTTGGGTAAGTCGTCTTTCATCGTTACAAACAGTAAAGCCGTAACACTATAGTGATGACTTGGGATTTAACTGTCATAGCTACAAGACTGCAGTTTATATTATGTCTGTGAAGTTGTGGAGTCAATTAGGTTAATACAAGAATAGACACATGCTACAAGCTTCATTGTGGTGTCAGAAATAGCACAGTGAACAACAAATGCCATTTAATTAGAGCTACCAATGCAAAGAGTCACAGAAGGTTAAAAATATTTTTAAAAATACAATATATTTACACTTGGATGACTTCAAATATCAAAAGAGTTGTACAAGTTCCTAAATAAAAGACTGCTGTTTTTAAAGCTGGCATGCTATTACATTACATCAATATAAAAAAGGCTGTTCTGAAAGTTCAGAATGAGTTTAATAAAGGCATTTGTGGTACTTGGGTTCTTTTTCCTCCTCCATCTCTTTGGGTTCTTTCCAGTTGTTATAAACATTTATCTCATTTTCTTGAAAATACTCAAATATCTCTCTTCTTTTAGATCTTCCTTCAAAACTCCCCAGCCATAGCCTTATGACCAGGGATTAAAAGTAGCTGAGTTCTCAGAGTACAGATGTCTGAAAAGGTAAAAGATTTCTGTAACTAAAATAAATAAATAAATCAAAACTAGCCATGGAAAATATTGGTCAAAAATTGAAAACAGGTTCAAATATATTTAGCTTCAAAACCAATTAAACTGAATAAAAGATAGGAAGCTGCTGTTTTCAAAACATGTCTGTTTGACTTTATAGCCCCTGACCCTTGGTCACTTTAATGAGACTCAGGTCAGGTCTGTTATACAAAATTTTGCTGGAACAGCTATGTTGATGAGGAGGGTAGTAAAGTGTGATGTGTGATTGACAGAACTGTGCTGGCAAAATTGCTAGTGTAAGCACAGCCATATTAGCAAAACTGTGCTTTTGCTGATATTTCCTTTTATTCTGAGGAGTGTGGAGCAGGAAGGAGAGAGGCACTATAAGATTAAATGATGCTAGACAAAGCACAGTTTTATTTGTATAAAATGCATTCATATTAGGAAAGCTTAGCTGATAAAATGTATCAATGATTAAAACTGACTGGTCAATGGTATATCACACTGGCACTTCAAATATGTATATTGATGTTAGAGTAGGATAAGTAGGTGTCATACAAAGAGCCCACATGTACAAAGGGGTGCCTGATACTTCGTTTTAAATGAAAATATAGCAGAGAAAAGAAGAGTTGCACTGTCACTGAAGAGGCATTCCTGATTTTTGTCTAAGACTGAAATAACCCCTCATTTGTCACCCAGAGATCACAAAAGTCTGTGATGTCTTCAACAGATTCACAGTTTAAAAAGCTGAAACATAAAGAAGTGGGAGAAGAGCCTAGTATATTACTTATTGATCGATCAGAATACTTCCTTAAATAAATTATGCAATTACGTTGCTTTAAATTTTTTGTCTGGGCATCAAGTATCCAAATAAAAGAATTGGTTCACTTAGAAGCATTAACTCTATTGGATAATAACTTTAATTAGGTAGTTTTTGAACACTGCACATTAGCACAGATCAGAATTGTTGTGGTCTACTGAGTAATTATATAATTAGGCCACATTTTAAAAACTGTTTATCTCCCATATAATGGTTGGAACCAGCTCCTTCTGGTTATTCTGTAATTGTTTAATGAGGCTAAATATATCTACTGAAAATAAATAATTAAATGCATACATACATATATTCAAGAATAATGCTACTCTGTGCTGCAGGGGAAAATAAAAATAATAGTAAAAAAAAATCTGAAGTGTTTGGACAAGAACTTACTACAAGCAGGCAGCAAATATCTTTTGCAGGTAATGTTACACAGATTGAGGCAAGGACGACAGAAATTCTACAGTCTTTCTACTGAAATGCCAATGCAAAAGGCTAAAAATGAATAAAAACAAAACTTCTGTTAGACCATCTATGGAAAGGTATGGAAAGCAGCCAACAGTCACATTTTTCATCTGGTCAAGGGAAAATGAATCAGGGATACAAGATATTCTGGCATGGTAAAGATGATTCAGAGTTCTTAATTAAACAAGGATAAAAGATCAAAGCAGAATCATGGTCTAAGGAAACTCTGTTCCTTTGTAAAAAATCAACCTGGATTAGAAGAGAATGATCTAACATCGTTTTTGAACTAGGGAGATGCCACAAACTAGATAGAATCCTGTCAACAGTGAAGTCAGTGTCACATCTTCCACTCACTTGAACGGGAGCAGACCTGAATATGTGCCATTTCAAAAATGAATGAGACTTTGCAAGATGCCTTCTAGCAAAATAGTCCTTATGGAAATCATTATTGCCAAGTATGCTTAAAATCACCAAAAAAAATAATAATAATAAAATAAATAAATTGGTGGTAAATACATGACTGAATGTGTCTGTTTTGCTGAGATATTTAATCATAATAGACTTAAAAGGACATTAGAAACACATGGAAAGAGTGCTGCAAAGCCTAAGGCTCTTTCTGAACTTTTGTACATGCAAGAGGCTTGTATGAATTACTTAGCAATCAACCACAGATAAATATGTGATTAAATTTACAAGTGTTAGATTTCATAGGTGAGGATGTTTTGTTGTTGTTGTTATTGTTGTTTGTTTTAAAGGAAAGACTGAATGCGTATAAAAACTGTGGACATGGGGGAAGTAGAAGGCATCAAGAATGTCTACCCGCTTCATCCCATTGTAAAGAATGATATTCTTCAGATGTCATTGCATGTTTTTTTGCTAGTTGACAAGAAAGAAAAGCGAAAGTGGAACAGTTTCAAAGTAATGGAATGAAAATAGTGATAGTGTTGCTGTAGCTGCATGCCTAAACATGCCTTCCTGAAATAGCAATAAAGTTTCAAACAAAAAGATGAGACTCATTTCTGTAGCTGTAATATATGAGACCTTTGACCTGAATACATACAGAATTATGGCAATTTGACAAATTACTACCCGTCAGTAGAACTGCAGGAACTGTCTGTGTACACACTGTGAGCCTGTGTCTGGCAGGGGGGGTTGAATCTGTTCAATGGAGATTTATTTTATATCATATTATCTCAAAACTAGGAAGAGCTTGTGAACGTTGCATGCTAATGGCAATTAAGCCACCCTAGGACTGTCATGAGCCTGAGCCAGTATGTCCCTGAATTACCTGAGAGCACTGGGAGAATTTGCCTCACTCCTAAAGATGAGTAAGATGTGAAGCTCACAGGTAGAAGGCTTTTAAATCCACAAGTCATCATGAGCATATCACATTGGAACTCCTATAAACTATGGATATTCGTCCAGTTGGTCTTTATAGATACATGATTTTTATTTGTCTACATTCCACACAATGACTTAGGTCTCAAGAACAAAACAGAACAACAGATATTTTTTTTTTTTAAATGGGGGGAGTGGGTGATAAAAAATCTCATACTGCCCAAATTATTCCTAAACTGGAATCTGAGTCACTCATATTCCTAAACATGGAATCTGAGTCACTCATATTAATTCTTCTCTCCATTCCACTCTTCAGTTCCATGGCTACCTAAAACAATCCAGCTTAAAAGCTTTAAAAACTCCCCAGGCCTCAGTTACTGAAAGGGTAATGGTTCTGGATATAAGTCAAAAAATTGCCTTTCTTGGCTTAGTCTCACAAGGTCCTTCTTTCCTTCAGAAGTGCCTTCTACTATATTCTCTGATTCTGATTCTATACAGATTACTGTCTCCTGCCAGAATCCCCTCTGAGCTTCGGTGGAAAAAAAACAAAAACAAAAACAAAAACAAAAACAAAAACAAAAACAAAACACCCTGCGTACAACACACTTGACTGTATTTTTCCTAGTTTTGGTCTCTGGGTGTTGGGGCAGATTTCCCTTTCCAAGGAAAAATCTGTTTAGGAGTCCAAGACCTAGAAAGTTCAAGGCATTTCACTGTTTCCCTCACATCATTTTTTGTGTCAATGTTGAGAGGAAACAGAGGCAAGAATGGGGGGAAGAAATAGGGCCAGTCAGTTGACCTGTAAGGTGAGTATTTAAAGTGATTTTTTTCCTTAAAAACTTGAGAATCCCTAGAAAGTCTGCTAATGTCTTGAGTAATCTTTCCCACAGCTCTCTACCTCCTCACAGGTTCTCAAATCATCACTCTCTCAATGAGAGTCTCATAAGCAGGACACTCATTCTATCTAAGGCATATTTCATTTAGTAGTGATGCTGAGTTGGCTCAGTGTGATAAGATGGAAGACTACAGAAATGGCCCCCCTTCCACAGACTATATGTTGTATGTCTGATAGGCTTTCATTGCACAAAGAGATGAAATGCTTGACTTTCTTCTTTCTTAAAGTTAGTGACTCAATACTAAAAGGAAGATATAAAAGGAAAATAGGCCTAACTAAGAACTATTTAGTCAATATAAGTTGAATCGAACCTGTGGCTTGTCTTCCATGCTTTTGTCTGCTTCCTGTTCCATGCGCCTCTGATATAACTGGGAGATAACCTCTGTATGTGATTGGGAAATTCTTTCATGCCCTGAGCTGGTGGTGTTATGGCCCTTTCAAAGCACTTGTCATTCTGGAATAGTGGAATTTCCTTTGCCTGTAAAAACAAGTTCTAGGGTAGTGAAATGGCTTGTACATTTCTTATTTTAGCTAAATTTTAGCTATTTAAAACCTTTCTAATAAAAGACATCAGTATAAGACCTGTAGTTGATTTGATTCATCCTATTTTAGAAATACAGAAACGCAAAAAATCTGTTTTAAAACAAGTTGGTTCTTATACATAGAAATAAATAGAAATAACTCAGAGTACCTCTGTTTATTTGTATTTAAAAATTGGGAAGGGAAGGAGAGGGAAAATGTTTTTGAGCAGTACTGATGCCAGTCATCCATGTGCCAAGTTTCAAGTTTTGATGCCAAGTATATTTTTACAGGTTGATTGTAACCCTTTGGTAAATATTACTTACATTGGTTTACTAACATAAACTGAACTATAGAACCAAAAAGGCTCTGCACAGGTTCTCAGTTGTGGTAAAATACATAATATGCATGAAAATAGTTATGAATATAAGGAGATCATGTCACATTCTGGCACTGGTTGCCTAAACCATTCTTCAAGAAACACTCCTAAGTTCCCACATAGTGCTCTGAATTTTCTTTCCAACGTAGTTGATTACCAGAATATTTATGCATGAATTAAATTTTATTGCCTCATAATACTTGACTGATTTATGTAGAGATGTCTGTGAAAAGATGAGTGAACCTTTAAAGGTTTTAGGGGTTTAGTCTGCTGTAGAGAAAAATCCTTCACTTTTGATCTCACTATTGGTTTGGATTTCATCAGAATGGGCTTTCTCATCACATTTTCCCCAGTATTTCCTAGTAATAAACCTGGCTAAAATAACAAGCTGGCTCTCAGTCAAGATTTACAGAGGTTTCTCAGAAGTGTTATGGTTGTTGTTCTGGGATAGTGGAATTTCCTTAGCTCATAAAAGCAAGTTCTAGGGCAGTGACAGCTTGTTTCAATATGTCCGTAATACTGTTTTTCCCTCTGAGGGGTGCAGTGGAATAATTTTAATCCTAGATAAGCAAAATTTAAAAAAGCAGTTGAAGAAAGTGATCGTCTCCTTATTTTCCTTGTTGAGCTGTCAGGGTCTCAAGTCCCTGAGGAGCTACTTAGCAATGTGAATATCAGAGGCCACTTCCCACTTCCCTTTGTATTGAGGGGCTGGTCAATGGGCAGGCACTGAGGAGTGTGTGGGCTGGTGAAGAGGCAGGTCATTGCATGGGATGATGGCTAGCTGTGGAGGGGAGCCAGGAGCCATGGGGGCTCTTCATGGGGCAAGCAGCACAGGACCCAGCAGCCAGGGCCCATCCTACCCCCGGCCGGGAGCTGGGCAGCATGCTAGTCCCAGGCCCAGGCATTGGGCACCTCCATGGGGACTAGGCCAGGCCAAGGCTGGGCTGGTGTTGGCCTGCTGGGCTCATGGTTGGGCAGGGCAGGACTGTAGGGAGCTGAACAGCCCAGTTGTGGCATCACTGGGGCATGGGCTGGTGGTCTGGGGCAAGGGGGAGGCAAAGTGGGGCCCTAGGTGGGGTAGGGGAGGCCTGAGTGGGCTGAGCTTGGACAGGGATGGACAGGACGGCCCCTTGGTGCCCTCAGCTCCTACAGTGCCAGTAGGAATCCTTGGCACTGTGATGGCTTGCAAAGCTAAAAATAAACTATGCTAAATGGTCTGGAACATAAAAAAAAAAAAAAAAACGTAGCTCCATCCAAACTCACAGGACAAATTCCTGAGAAAGGGGACAGAACTAGCACTGCTGTGTCATGACCCAGTTTCTGCACACTATGGAAGCAGCTATTCTTTGGGCTGAACTCAGATCCAACAAGCTGACACAACACCACCTGTTGCAGAACTCAGCTGAAGGCTGGGTATGTGCCTTGTCATCCCTGAGGGTCTGAGGAGCTGGGGCAGGAGCTGGACATGAGTATAAGCCTCTGGGAAATGTCTTAGGCTGAACAGGAAAGTGCTTTTTGAGCGTTAGTGTCTGCTGGCTTTGACATTACTTGCTGCATGGGTTTTCTGGATCACTTTCTTGGACTTAAGATGCCTACGTTTCATCCAACTTCCATTTCAGGCACAAAATAGGTGCTCTGGATCTCATCTTGTAGTCCTCTCTATAATTTAGCTCCAAAAAAAAAAGTCAGTGTCAATGCCACCAACCTGCTGGGCAAGTGCAGCTCAGTATGGTTTTTTGGATGTTTGGAATTTTTCAGAAAAAAAAAAAAAAGCTAACTTTTCTTTTGTTCTGGCTCATTTGTCACCACTTTGTTAAAAGTGGCAAAATGGGTGCCAACTGAAAAAGAAAAAAGAATCTATGTGTCCTGGTTTTGGCTAGGATAAAGTTTATTTTCTTTATAGTAGCTGGTATGGTGCTGTGTTTTGGATTTACGATAAGAATAATGTTGATAACATGCTGATGTTTTAATTGCTGCAGAGCAGTGCTTACGCAGAGCCAAGGACTTTTCAGCTTCTCATATCGCCCTGGAGGCTGGGGGTGCACCAGGAGCTGGGAGGGGACACAGCCAGAACAGCTGACCCCAACTGGCCAAAGGGATGTCCCGTACCATGTGACATCATGCTGAACAAATAATATGGGGTGGCTAGCCAGAGTGTGGGGGGGACCACTTCTCAGGAACAGGCTGGGCGTCAGTCAGCAGGTGGTGAGCAATTGCACTGTGCATCATTTGCTTTGTACATATTATTATTATTATTATTATTATTATTATTAATTATTAATTTATCTTCCTTTTCTATCCTATTAAACTGTCTTTATCTCAGCCCACAAACTTTTACATTTTTTTTGCCTGATTCTCTCCCCCATTCCACTGAAGAGTGTGTGTGTGTGTGTGAGCAAACAGCTGTGTGTTGCTTAGCTGCCTGACATGTTAAACCACAACACTGTGTGGCCAAAAATATATTATTTTGGAGTTCTGATTGAGAGGAAAAAAGTGTTCTATTTTGTCCTGCCATTATGTTGTGTATCATTTAGGAAGCTTCTGCAAACAGCTCTTCAGAGGAACTTGAAAGCAGAACAAAACCTTTCAAATGTTTTCCTGAAGAAATTACGTAAACATATATGTTCTCTAGTTTGGCTTTTCTCTTTTTTTTTTTTTTTTTTCCTTCAAATGTGAAGATATTTTAGTTGGTTTTCACAGGCTAATTCCATAGCTGGAACATGAGTGGACACTATAGATAACTGCTTCAAAAGCAGCCTCTCAACATTTGAGTTGTGTCTTGCTTGCACAATGCCCTGTGGACTTCTTAGACTTTGCCAATACAGAGCACAGATCTCTGTGCCATACTGTTTTATGCAATGCAGACTTGCCTTCAGGCTTAACACACCTCACAAATACATCCCACATCATTGTGGAGGTGGAAATTTTAGACTGAAAGCCTAGATTTAAAGAAAAAGAGAATCTAGCCCTCCATTTAGAGAAAAATGAGTTTACTTCTGCATGAAAAGATCCTCACAATAGAATACCATCAGATCCAAATTAACTTTTAATTATTAAAAATACTATCCGGAATTCTCAAATGGCTCACATTATGTGTCAGTCCATGGGAGTTAACAGGGCTTCCTGGCATGCAGATATCACCCAGAACCTCTGACAGCTGGAACATTTGAACATTCTTAGTTATTTGTTGTATAACATGTATTAAAAAACAAAAACAAAAACTTCTAATGCTGAGTATCATGTTATATTTTTTTTACATCTCTACGTGCCTTTCTTTCAGAGAGTGATTCACATTATAACATGCTAAATGTTTGATTTGTATTTAAACTTTTGTTCCATTTTACTTGTGCAAGCAACTGTAATTTCTGTCCTAAATTTAAGAAAAATTCCAACCCTGATATACTGCAGATTAATATTTCTTTTTATTTTTTTTGGCCTTTGTACCTATGCCTTTCTATCTGTATGGAGTGTTAAGACTATAGCAGCAGACCACTACATAACATAATCCTACTCTCTTTTGTCACAGATAGAACAAGGTGATTCTGAACAGCTCTCTCTATTCCCATAGGGTCACAGAATCACAGAATGGCCAAGGTTGGAAGGGCCCTCTAGATCATCTAGTCCAACCCACCTGCCGAGCCAGATCACCCAGAGCACATTTCTCAGGATGGCATCCAGGAGGGTTTTGAATATCTCCAGGGAAGGAGACTCCACAACCTCTCTGGGCAACCTGTTCCAGTGCACTGTCACCCCCACAGTAAAGAAATGCCCCCTCATATTCAGCCAGAATCTCCTGTGCTTCAGTTTGTGCCCATTGCTTCTCGTCCTGTCGCTGGGCACAACTGAAAAGAGACCAGCTCCAACCTCTTGACACCCTCCCCTCAGATATTTATATACGTTAATGAGGTCTTTTCCAGGCTAAACAGGCCTAGTTCTCTCAGCCTGTCCTCGTACGACAGGTGCTCCAGTCCCCTAATCATCTTTGTAGCCCTCCTCTGGAGTTGCTCCAGTAGCTCCATGTCCCTCTCGTACTGGGGAGCCCAGAACTGGACACAATACCCCAGGTGTGGCCTCACTGGGGCTGAGAGGATCATCTCCCTTGACCTGCTGGCAACACCCTTCCAAATGCACCCCAATATACCATTGGCCTTGGCCACAAGGGCACATTGCTGACTTGTGATCTCAAGCCTAAAAAAAAACAGAATACCACCGTCCCCATTGCACCCAGTCTTCTTTATGATTTACAAAGGGTGTTGATTTTTGTAGAGATGTAGAGATTAACCTAGGATTTTTTGGTATATGCTTTTGATGCCTGATATACAATGTCTTTGATGAACTTATTAGTTACAATTTTAAAATAAAGTTATCTTGTTTGGATATCCATAATTTCAAAATAAGGCAAGCACCTGAGGAAATTTCCAGAATCTTGTCTTTCACAAAGGAGAAGTAAAGAGATAAGATGAAGGATATAGGAAAAAAAAAATCCTCTCTCACTTAGCTGAATAATTTGTTTCTAGAACAATTAGACTAGTGTACATTTTATTGTCTGGGTTCAGAACAAAAAAATAATTTCCTCTTATCAGACTCATACAATATCAACTCCTAACTTGTAGGGATGGAGTCACATGCTTGTCTAGCTTGTTGAGCTGCCTCCACGGTTAGACTGTGTTGATGATTTTGAGATTCTTCGTCCCTTCAGTGTATGAGGATATGACCCACATGTTAGTGCTACAAATTGCTACTGAATGTGGCTCATAGCATACATCCTCTTTCAGAAAAGAAATGTATGAAAAATGTAGATAAAAATAAAAATAAGAGTATTAATTCATAATTAGTAATCAATACTTGCCAGAAAGCTTATTATGTTACAAAAATAGACACCTCTATTCTACCATGTATGTGCAACTTTTTCACCAGATTGACATGTTTAGGAGTAACCAGGATACAGTCACTAACCTACAAGCTTTTCTCTTCAGCATCTAATGTAAGTTGATTTATTAGTTTTTTTCCTTGCAAAATGGGATATACTTTTTTTTATATATATATATACAATTACTTCCGTCTAGGAAACAGACTAGTGACTAATGGTGACCTTAATAAAACCTTTACTAAATTGTTTGCAGTACAAATTAGACATTATTATAAATTTCATAACAAACTGTGCATTCTATAGGGATTTTCTTTCCTCTAGTGAACAGTAGGGTATATATGATGATGTACTCATTGTTCTCAATGCAAATGCCCAACCTTTTGCTGAATAAATCTGCTCAAATTTGTTGGAGGTAAGTCTGCTAAAAGGAGATCAAAATATGATTAATATTATATAAAATTAACAAAGAATTTTTATGGCATACTACTGTTCATATGATTTTGCAGATTCTTTGAGTTTAACTAATGAGATTGAAAACTAAGCAGGACTACTGAATTTATGTTCTGAACACCAGCATATCATTTTGCCTAGTTACCCCAGCCTGGAAACTAAGAAGTTTCATGTTTGACTAAAGTGTATTTTCAAGTGACATTTTCATTTGAAGATATAAAGGGAGAGAATATGTCACTTCCCTTGAGATTTTCTTTTGATGATGAATCACCCTCTTAAAAATCTTTAAATTCTGTTGTTTTGAATGGGATTGACTTTGCTTCCAACCTTTATTGTTTGCTGTGCCTTAAACTATAGAGCCCATATTTTCACTTTTAATATCTTTTAATCATGTCACCTCTAAGTCTCCTGTCTAGTTAGTCAACCAGGTAGAAGTCTGTAATCCCTAAATTTTAAGGTATATTGTCTATAACTTGAACATATTTTTTCCTTTTTTTTTTTTAAAAAAAAAAAAAGAAAAAACATAAACACAAAGAATTGCTATGTTTTTCAAGAATCAAACTGCATCCAGTCTTTGATTTCACTCTTAAAAAATGCTACTGAAAAATGTGAAGTAGCGTTTGTATTTTCATGCTGTATTTTAGTCATTTTAGAAGAAGGAATATCCAGAGAAAAAGCCCAGGCAGTTGGGAAGTGCACACTTGGGAAGCAGACACAATTTGTTACTACTACAGGAAGATTTATATGCATTTTCAATGAAGCATTTAGTCTTTAAACTTTCTCTATTTTTTTCCTAATAGGAAAATGCGATTTAAATGACAATAAATGACATTGCCTTCAAGTGACTGAAGTTGGGCCAAATGCAGAGGTGGAGTTTCTTCTATTAGTGCAAGAAGAGGACTAGATGTGTTAATACTTGTTTGGAGCTTTCTTGTATTGTGTATTGCAAAGGAGCTCACAGGCTTTATTTTGCACAGAGGTACAGAATTCTTTCCAAAGAAATCCTTTACACAGCCTCATTTGTCATTCAGGTATGGGGGACCTGCTACATATCATGTTGGGACAGCAGTTACACCAGACCCTGAGCATATGAAATGGAGGCCATCTGGACATCTGGATAATGTTTCATTGTGCAGCTGAAAATTTGCATTCATCATTTAAGGACTGTGAACATCTCAGAGAGGTTGTTTGGCTGAAGTCAATCAATTCCTTAGAAAGAAGAAATATCCAAGACTCCTGGAGTAGGTATGGTGTAAACTGAGGCCAAATTTGACTATGTGAATTCAAAGCAGCCATTCTTGTTTTACCAAGAAAATTATCCACTTTCCCAATCTCTGTAAGCATACTGATTTTCTGAGTTATCTTGCATGTCTGTAAGTGCAGTTTAAAGTATTTTAAAATATCATTGAATAACATTATGTATTTCAACACAGAGCTATGGTCAGATCAGTTTTTTTTTCTTATGAGTCCATAATGTGCAACCTACCAGCCTGGGGCTTTGTTTACTATGTAGTCTTTGTCTTACTTATGGAAAATATTTCAGTTTATTTTTACTAATTAGTTTTAGTTTTTGTTTTGTTTTGTTTTGTTTTGTTTTGTTTTTTACTCCTGTGGTATTTTCTTACTCTTTACCTCTGACTTATACTTATGACATAGTGAAGATGCAGCCATCTGTCAGATTTTCACTTAATCTACCTGCAATAGGTTTTCATTCACTATTGTCAGTGCTTAATAGCTAAGAGCAAATCATACCTCCTTCTGAGATGCTGTCCAGCCACTTCCAAAGTATTTTGACTAATGTAACTGGAGAGTGATGCTTGTCATATGCCAGGAGTTTGAAGGGGTATTGAGAGCTCTGCAATATAAGCAGAGATAGATTTCAAATAAAAAAGACAGGTCTTTCAGCATGTAATATTGGTTTCCTTAAATGTTCAGTACTGATCTCTTTTGTCCTAGTTCTGTTTTCTTGCTAAATTCCCACGTATTAATCAGGGTGAAAAACTGTGTAGAATCTGCTAGGAGACTACAGCAGATGAGAGTCTTCCAGCTTAAGGAGGGTACTCAGGAGGCTTTCTCCATGAGCTCAAATTCTGCTTTATTCCATTCTCATAGTGGAAAATAAAAATCATAAGGATGTCCATGCCTTAGTAGTTTGCTAAGTCATTATTCAATTAAAACTGTAAATAATAATATAAATACAGTCCTTACTGGTTTGAGCTTGTATGTTTTCATTGAATTGAGTGGTTCCATTGATAGCAGTGAAAATACATCATACTGAAAAGTTTTATTAGTGGTTTTGTAAATCATACATGGGCTTCAGTTGAATGAAAAATATGCAGGAGAGAGAAACATTTGCCATCCTGTGGTAAGGCAGTTTATTGAACTATAATTTCCATGCTTTTCAGCAGTATATATGCTGTCAGCCTTCACAGTGTCTGTGCAGCCATCTGAGAGCACAAAAATGCAGCTATCTTCCTCCTGGGGCACCATCATTGGTATGCTATAGCTAACAGCTAAGCTGCAGATTGTGCTCAGAACAATCTCACTAAACACCTTAAACATCTACCCTTTTCATTAATGGATTTAAGACAGACTGAAAGAGCTGTTGACAGAGCTTATTGCAATATGTTACAGAGATGAGAGCTGGTGCTAGCACTGCTAGAAGTGGGGCAAAACAGAGAGTATTTCTAAAGTATTACTTCCCTCTGTTAATATTCTGCTTAAACACTTCACAGTCTTTAACATTATTTACCCTCATGAATCTCCATAGAGTGGCAGCTGTGCCTTTATCTCTGGTTTACAAGGGAGGAAGTTAGAGCACAGCTGAACACCTTGCCTGAAGTCATACAGGAAGTACATAGCGACTAGAGAAGTTGAATGTTAGATTAGTTCCCTGTTCATTGGAGCTTTCTTCATCATGAAATCCTCTTTGTTCTCACAGATGAACATGGAGTTGTTTACTGTGAAATGTGCTATTGTGTGGAACATAAATTCTAACGCTTTTGCATCACCAATGATACATAGTAGATGTATCTGTGCAACTGCTTAACACAGGCTGGAATATAGAAGGAATCATAGCGAGATTGTTCTTGGAAATGCATGTAGGCTGTATAAATATATATATATATATATTTGTATGTAAATAGTTGACAGTAGTATTGCCTGTAACTGACAGAAAACTTGGTTGAGATATAGCAGAAAACCACAACGAGTAAGTAGATTTGAAATGAATGTGGGTAATAGAAAGCCTTTGCTGTTGGTTCACCCATTGTGCTATCACAGAATTCAGCCACAGATGAAGTGCAGTCATTGAGACTTGTGTGTGTAGAAATAAAAGATGTGACGTGCATGGTGGAAAACATTTAGGTATTTACAATTCGTTATTGCATACCAGAGCAACTGTAAGATAGTAAGATGAAGATTAACCACTTTCAGATAGCATCATATCAAGCATCTTTACTGGGGTTGAACAGCTTAATGCTTATCTCAGAATTCAGAGAACTATCCAGGAGCCCTGTTTTAAAAAACATCTGCTTCCCTACATTTCAGGTGATTCAGAGATAGAGAAGGGTGGGGGGCTTTGGTTATAGACTTGCCACAAGGCATCTTAGTGGAAGATTAGTGAGACAGGCTGGATGGGAACAGAATTGTTTTATGTAATCTCATACAAAGAATCTTGTGCCATTCTGCAGAACAAAACAGTCTAAGTTGCTTTGAGAAGTCATGTGATTTCCATTAGATCCAGCCATCTGATTTTTCTCAGGTTGCCATTAATGGCCCCATCTATCACCATCCGGGGTGATGTACAGTTCATAATCATTTCACTTTATTTCTGCGTGCAGGGTTTGTTATGGTTGAATGTTGCTGGAGGGTACACTAGATGGCATTCTTGATAACTGTGCATTTCTATATACACTTGCTGATGCTCAAATATGGTTTAGGGATTCCTGGAATAATTTCAGCAAGTGTGCTAAATTCCCCATCTGTGGCAGTTGCTTAAATGCTACACATATAGTTCTGGCAGTATATCACTTTCCTACATACAGGCAAGTGAATGACTGCTGTTTAAGCTTTGACAGCTCGTTAACTAGTCATCATCAAATTGCTAGGTTACCTGTTCAGAGATAGTAGTCTCTTCAGTGTAAATCAGGCTGTTTCTATTGACTTCAAAGGGAGTAGGCTCCTTTACAGTAGCAGCATGGGCCTGCTGCCTTTAAACTTATACCCCTTGAATGGTCCATGTGAAGAAGCCTGGGGCAGACAATCATGATGACCTTCTTCATGATCTTATTGTAACATTCATCCTCTTTCCCCTTGTAATATTTGGCACCACTAAGTTGCATTTAATGTTAGATAAAAACTAGCTTGGGGCAAACCCTTTTCTGTTTATATTTTAAACTGCAGAGCATTCTTTAGGGATCTGTAAAAATAAAAGCCACAGGGCTGATGTCCATCACTTCCTTGGCCCTTATGTGCACCATTTAAATGAGTACAGTCAGTATTTACAGTTTTTGCAGAAGATAAATCTATTGTACTTACATTTTTGTTAGCAATCCAGGAAACTTCAGACATAAGATTTGTTATAATAAATATTTGTGAATTAGATATAATATTTCCATCAGACACATATGTAGCTGTGGGAGGATTTTATGCTGTATTAGTATAAAAGAATGAAGTGTGATCAAAATGTCTGTGTTAGTTTGATTCAAAACCTCTAAGAAGGAAGTAATCTGTCAGTCAAGAATTATTCCTTGCTAGAGGGATATTTATCAATCATTCTAATGGGGGAAAAATCAAAGAACAGGCTCAACTTAAATATTCATCATTATTCTGGCTTTTGAGGTTTTAGATATGATTTCTTGGTCAGTGACTTTTTCAAATAAACCGCTAATAGGCGCGCGCACACACACACACACACAAATAGACTGTTGATGAAAGAAGCTTCTGTGTCTGCTCTTCACAGTCATCAAACTATGATCATTAAACATGGTCTAAAGTTTTGAGTCACTGAGCTGAAAGAAATCTTAAAACTTCATCGAGTGCATCTACATGTGTCATGACAGGATGAAATGTTTTTCATTTGTTGACTTTTCCTGACGATCATTTTGAGGTCCCTTTTTGCATAGCATTGTGAACGTATGTTAAGGCTAACCAAATAAGTCATCCAATCCATCCAGATCTGGAAATATTAAATATGTTGAACATTAGCTTGAACATTCAGTTGAGTAAGATAGGAAACGAAGAAAGGAATGCAGAGTGTAGTAGTAGTATTTGTTTTTCATTAAAGGAGTTGTTTTGTATGCTATAAAACTATTTAGCTGTTAATATTGTATACATTCCTTTAAATTTATGTTCCTCCTAAAATTGTCAGGTGTGTTATTTGACTATCCCTGTTAATAATTTTCCATTTGCACCTATTTAAACTTAGGGTTAAATTGGGGTCAGTCACACTGTCATGTGTAACTCGTTCAGCCAAGAAGTTTGGTGAGCACTAAAAATTAGAAGCACTAATTGGAGAATAATGTCACCCAGAGTTATATTTGTGTAACTGTGTCATGTTTTGTTTTTTGGTACACAAGTGGGAACCTATCCCTGGATTTTGTTTTGCCTATGAGTTTTGAGCTCCAGAGGAAATTAGTGGAGGAAAAAAAAAAAAAAAAGAAAAAAAAGGAAAACTTAGAGGAAACTACCCAAGTTTTTTAGTGTCTTCTCCTACTGAGCAATCTGTTTCACCAGAAAAATGGTTTGTTCAGCAAATTGAACTGTTTTTGAAATACATACAAATATGCGCTGACATGTTGCAGTATGCTCAGTATTTGAAATTAGTCACCCAATGACATACTTCAGTCAAAGGTTGACAGTGAGTAGTCCATATTATGCCTGTGGGCACCTTGTCTGTGTGCCATGCTCAGCACAACTCCACTACAGTAATAAGCAGCAGATCCTAACCTAAATGATTAACTGTTGTTTTGAGTTTTTCATTATATTTATTATGCTTGACTTCTCTAAGTAATAGGTCATCTTTTTCGTATGTGACACCGTTTCTGTTTCTTTCTTGGATAAATTCCCATGCCAACATCAGCTCTCAAACTATTCCAGCACAAACACTTGTACATACATCTCTGCATGACTCAACTTGCTTACAAGTTAGGCAGAAAAGAATTTGCTGATATAAACGCATTGACAGGTAAATAGAAGACACAGCAAGTGCTATCAAACTGAATTGACTGCCTTTGTTCTGAATAAACAAGTATTTTTATTTTGTCCTTTCCTATCCTTAATACCATTTGTATAAAATGTTCTTTCCTGTACTGTCTGCTTCGAAACAAAAAATCTGTACAGGTACAGTTACTACACCCTCTAAAAGATCAGACAGGCATTATAATGACCTGAAGGTGAATGTCAAGCTATTAACAAAGTCCTAACTAGGTGAGCTTTAATTGATTCCAGGTTTTGTAATGAGATTTCACACAGTTCTATACAGTGAATAGCTGCATGGAGTTGAGCCACATGTAATTTTTAAAGAGCAATTATAATGATTCTTTGTTGGAATACAATGTTCCCTGTAAGAGAAGGAGGAGGCACACCCGAGTGATATCAAGAAATTACTGTATGATTTTCAGATTAAGTGTATAAAAATGTGTAAGTATACCTATGCGTGTATATTTATATCTAGTCACGTGTGTGTATACATACATGTATGTGTGTATACAAAGATGCATATGTATGCATATGCCCATATACACTTTTGTTTGTATACATATATACACATAGATAGAAACATCTGCACTTCCAGCACATTTATATGCCTATATAATTTTATGCCTATAGAGTAGAAATCAACCCAGCTTTGCTTTAAAGACAGAGCAGATTATTTATTTATTTATTTATTTATAAGCTATGGCATGAAAGACTACAGAATATTAACTACATGTCCGAGGGAGGTTGATTTCTGACTCTATGCTGTGCCAAGAATGGCTAATGCATAATTGTGCTATGCTTTTGGTCTCTCTCTCTCTCTCTCTAAAATAAAATCTCAGTGGAACAGATAAGGGTTCAAACAAATGTTGCTTTACTTAGGATCTCAGTGACAATAATGGTTTTCACATTATGTTCATGTTTTACTTCATACAGCTGTGCATGGGAATCTGGTCTGCAGGTTATACAATCTTGATAGTTCTAGCTGAATTTGATTGATTTAAAACATGCTTCACCTTTGATGTGTGCTTTTTTTTTTTCCTGCCTTCATATTTAGTTCATTGTGATAATGCTGATTTTTTTTTGACATTCATACACTCATGAAGACAGCAAAAGGTCTAGCCTGCACTATTACATGCAAATTATGTCTAATATCCTGTATTTAAATAAATCTCACAGTACTTTCTTAAACTGATAAATGCCCAGAAATATAAATTGAAAGCAACTTTAGATCATAATGACATGACAAATGCTGTGGCACAAAGATTTAGGCATTGAATATTTGCTTTAACTTTGCATTCACTGGATGTTTCTGGATGAACTAGAAAGCTTAATATTAGGCTTTTATCGTATTAATTAGAAATCATTCATATTGTACTGGAGCTTCATGTCAAGCAAAACCACATTAAAATGTGTGTAGTATCAGTAAGAGATGATGTATACCTTTTTTGGGGGGGGTCTTTGTCTCTTTTCACATGGAAGGTTGGTTAATCCATCCCATTTTCTGTTATGAAGGGATAGAGGGATTACATGGGAGCCATAAATTATATCATTTCTCAACAAGAAGTAACAGAAGTAACCATGTGTGGTTCTGAGATAGCAGGGTATAGCTAGCAGACCTGGAGACTGGACATGCTCAACTGTGTCATCCTTCTGACCAGAAGTAATTTCCCTATGTCTGACAGTGGTATACTACCTATCATCTTCCTTTTCCTTTCCTTTCCTTTCCTTTCCTTTCCTTTCCTTTCCTTTCCTTTCCTTTCCTTTCCTTTCCTTTCCTTTCCTTTCCTTTCCTTTCCTTTCCTTTCCTTTCCTTTCCTTTCCTTTCCTTTCCTTTCCTTTCCTTTCTTCTTTCCTTTCCTTTCCTTTCCTTTCCTTTCCTTTCCTTTCCTTTCCTTTCCTTTCCTTTCCTTTCCTTTCCTTTCCTTTCCTTTCCTTTCCTTTCCTTTCCTTTCCTTTCCTTTCCTTTCCTTTCCTTTCCTTTCCTTTCCTTTCCTTTCCTTTCCTTTCCTTTGCCTCGCCTCGCCTTGCCCTTCCCTTCCCTTCCCTTCCCTTCCCTTCCCTTCCCTTCCCTTCCCTTCCCTTCCCTTCCCTTCCCTTCCCTTCCCTTCCCTTCCCTTCCCTTCCCTTCCCTTCCCTTCCCTTCCCTTCCCTTCCCTTCCCCTTTCCTTCCTTTCTTTCCTTCCTTTCTTTCCTTTCCTTTACTTCCCTTCCTTCCTTTCTTCCTCTTCTTTCTGCATATCCTATTACCACTGACCTAAGAAGAAGGAACAAATCCCTTTGTCAAGGGAAGAAATTAGCTTTGATCTCCAACTTCCTGGGAAAACCATTATGTTTTTAAATAAATTGTTAGTTGTGCTGTGTCTTTCTTCAAGAATCCAGGACACATGAAAGCACTACATGTTTTCTGTGTATCTGAATTGGTCTACCTTGATAATCCTTACTAGGCCAGGAAGTCTAGGGGGGGGACTTTGGTGAAGTAATGTCTGCTGGACATAAAGCCTGCTCTTCAGTATTAGCTGAATGGTACACTGTTCAACTACGCCAAAACAGAAGCACTTCTGCAGTAGTGCAAAGTTAAGCTCTTTGGGAAGTTTAAGAAGAAAGAAGTCAACAACTGTGAAGCCTAAGTGCCTTGAGGCTTACATGGCACCTGAAAAAGGTCTTTCAGCAATGCCATTTTGGTTGTAGTTACCAGAATATCACACTTTCCTCAGATAGGGTGCCTGAATCCTTTTTGTTTATGTTGGTTTTTTATTCAGCCTTAAATCCTAGGTCAGATAAAATCTTGCCCCTAAGCAAGACTTATGTGATCTTGTACTCAGTGAGTTGAGCTCAAGATGAAACTGGCCCTTTAGTCACCTTTCAGTACCCTGAACACCCAGCTAGCTCTCAACATGTCAGCTTAGCATCTGTTTAACCATGGAAACATGATTTGAAAAGAGGTTTTTTTCCTGTTCTGAATATGTGTAGTGCATAAGTAAAAAGAAGAATCCAATGCAAGCTCTCCATCAGCAGAGCAATGTGGCGAGTATAATGGTAAAGTAAAATACTCTGAGTCAGGTGTTTTTTTTCAGCTGCAGGTAAAATCTTATCCTCATTAAGAACACATTGCTATTGATTCAAAGAGGACCAGAATTTCTTCTCATGATTCCTTGGGCAGTCACTTAAACTTTACACCAAGCTTTATCCAGCAGTAATATAGGACAGTAAGCATTTACCTAACACATGTAGCACTGCATAATTTATCTCAAAACTTTCAAGGTCTGCTGAGGTACAGATGAATAATTCTTTTCAAGTAGCCAAAGTATCTCTCTCTCTCTCTTTTTTTTTTTTTTTTTTTTTTTTGTCCTAGAGGTTATATTTTCATAGAAATTATCTTATCTTATATGCTCATCTCTGAAGAGCTTGCTTTCTCCAAAATCAGGAAATGGTTCTGATAACAAAGAAGAGTACATTTATGCAAATAGCACCTACAAAACCACTTCCTTTGAATAAACATCAGAAATTATAGATCAGAATCTATTTAGACATCTTAGGCACTCATAAAAGAATTAGGCATAAACAGTACAGTACAATTGTTTTTATCTATTATTTTTTATCTACTCTATTCAAGCAGTTTCATGTTTTGTCCCCTGGAAGAAACTACCTCCTTGTGGTTAGAGAGTATACTTGACAAGTGATGAATCAGTTCATTAGCTTGTGCATCCCAGTACAGCCAAAGAGAGAAAAGACTGAAGTGAGGAATCTGCTTCTACCAGTGGCTGGACAGTATGCTGATGTTGGACAAAAGATAAAAATTCCTGAGTGGTTCAGAGCTCTTTCTTTAGAAATGGAGGTATCTGGCAGAAGGAAATGTGTGAAATGAAGTTAGACACAGGCCTTTGTACATCATTGTGTTGACATATATTGTAAAGAATATGAGGCCCTAGTGTAGAAAAGGTCTCTAGAGCTATGCTTTTGCACATACAAAAGCTTTTAACCTTTATAAAAAGGTATCAGAACAGACAGTGAAGTCAGGAGAAAAGGGTTTTCTGTCCCACCTGAAAACTGTTCAGATCACTTGTGGGAGATACAAAGCAACATGTATGAAATATCCACAATGGATATTTTTTCAGGAAATGGAAATACCTAACAGAGGCTCTGTTTTACTGGAATAATAAATATCCAATATCCAATAGCCTCACTGCATTAGAAACATTCCGCCCCCCCCCCCCCCCCCCCCCAAGTCCTTAATGTAAACTTCCAACACACTGTGGGCAATGAAGTGTAGCTACATTGAAATCCAGCAGTGTACTCCAGAAACATTATAGCTAAGCATAGAAAAATTAGAATAAATTTTTAACAACTCCCTGCAGATGTCCCTACTTTGCTATACACAATAACTTCCAATTGCACAGGCATCTTAAAAAGAGGTGTTTTCGTTTACAGCTACTATATCCAAATACTTTACTTTGTATTAAGCATTTCCCATTATTTTTTATATTCACAGAATCACAGAATGGCTAGGGTCGGAAGGGACCTCTGAAGGTCATCTGGTCCAACCCCTGCTCAAGCAGGGACACCCAGAGCAGGGTGCCTAAGACCATGTCCAGCTGGCTCCCTCCCAAGGAGGAAGACTCCACAACCTCTCTGGGCAACATGTGCCAGAGCTTCCCAGTGTTTAGATGGAACCTCCTGTGTTTCAGTTTGTGCCCATTGACTCTTGTCCTGGCCAAAGAAGAAAATGGGCAATGGCATTGTTGTTACAGAGCTATAACACTGTGGTTGGAGTTTGGTTGATTTGGTTTGAAATGGATTGCACTAAATGATATTTCTGAAGAATTTTAATCTGATTCACCACTTTCTCACCCTTAAGAGGATTATTTTTTTAATGGAAATATTTCCTAAGGACACCAGAAATTATGTGACTTGTTAAAACTCATAGATTGCTTCCTGGGACACCCTTCCAATCCACACTATTTGGGAAATTTCTGAGCACTTCTGCATGAAACTTCAAAGTTTGTAAATAAAAGATTTTGAGATTTATTGCAACTATAGACCTTTTGCTCTATTTCTAATTATGGACAGAATATGTGTACATGTAACTCACCTTTGGCCTTTTACTGCCTGTACTACCTCATACAAAGTCAGAAAACTTTTATTTAGCATAACACACTGTCATGGAAACTTCATGAAATTTGTTAAATATCATACACTGCCAAAGAACTAGTTTACAATTTTATTAGTGATAAAACAAAAACAAAAACAAAACAACACTGCTGAACTTTCAATGTCTTTCCTAACCATTAGAAATAGTTAATATTTCCAAGTATACTAACAATAGTCTCATCTTTAGAAAGACAGTTAATGGTTTCTCTGAGCTAATAATGATTCTCAAAAAGATTAGTCTGATGATTACACTTCTCTCCTTTCCCAAGCTTTCAAAATTCATCTTTTTGCCAAGATGCATTAGACACAACTCCAAGGTATGGTTTCATCATCGACCTGTATTCTCTATCATGAGTTTATACTAATTGAGTGAAGATATACAGATGGTACACTGGAAAAGTAGAATAGAGTACACTCTTTGCCTGTTGATAGTTGTCGTCATCTGATTTCTGAGATACATAGATTCTGCATTTATAAATCAAACAGTTGAACAACTCCATTTTACTGGCCTGAAAAGGGTGTTAATACATAATTATTTAATTTTCATTTTTCTATCAGGAAGGGATATTATGTTTACCTTTAATGAGAAGAGGACTAAAATGTTAACACTCTCCCTCCTCCCCCCCCCCCCCCCTTTTTTTTTTTTTAAATGATGTTTAATGTTGCACTGAATAGTTAGGTTGAGGCAATCATTCAGTTTTGGAAACCACATTTTCAAGACAGCCACACAGCTAGCCTTACAATAATTTTAGACCTTGCAATGTAAAACAGAATCTTTCCAACTTTCCCTCTGATTAACAATAGTCTAGAAGTAATCATAACATTATCAAGATTTTAAAGAAGCAGGCTATCAATTTCTTTTTCTGAAGATTTTAGCTGAAGTCATATATTATAGTTAAGGTTCCAGAGGCAGAACAGAAAAATTATAGGATCTTTTGTTTTCCTTTATTTCCTTAGGGGTACTGCTGGTAAGAATCACATCCTTGTAAGAGATGGACAGTCCAGGGAACCATTTAACTATAAAATAACCCTTAAGGAACAGAAACATTATGACATACTGGTGTTTTGCTAAATACTCTTACCAATGCCTCCAGCTGATGCTGTGATAAATTTTTTTTTATTTGTTTTTGTTTCTAAAGGAAACATTAGAAACTTTAATTTCTATTTATCAGGAGTGGCTATGGTCAATTATGTGATCCTAATAACACTGTAGTCCTTTTTTATATGGCAATGATATATTTCCCTTCTTCATTAATAAATTAATAAATATATAATATCAAGTTAAAAAAATCTTGCAATCTCTGTTTTTGTTATTGTAATATAATCTAGTTCAAAAAGGTCTACATTCTAATATATAGAATATATATCTATATACATTTCTGTTCTATCCAGAAATGCAGAAACTACTTCCTTTTTATGCTTTTGTCATTTTGTTTGTCATTATTACCTTGCTCAGAGAGATGGTCCAAATTAGGAGAACTATTAGCCTATTTTTGTGTCTGTAAACATTGATTAACTGAGAAGGATTGGAGATCTTTAGGTACCTAGTGGTCATTTGCATAACAGTGGATAATGCACTGAAATGGGTTGGAAATTGACTTTATTTCTGACATGTCAGTTAAAATTTATGTCACATTTTCATATAATTGTGGAATGAAAACCCATCCACAACATAGTTTTCTTTCAAATTATTGAGCAAGGCAAAACTGACAAGGTGCACAGGATTCAATGTGTGAGGAGGGTTTAATTGTATTTTAACAATCAAAGAGAAATATTTTTCAGATGTAAAAACAACTCAGAACTGCTTTTTCAAAGGTATATATCTTGTGCATGACACAAATATTTTATCATGTAACACAAAGGTTTTGTTTGTTTGTTTGTTTGTTGTTTTGTTTTGTTTTGTTTTTGACTAGGGTTTCTTGATGTCAGATACAGGTAGAGAATGCTTAGAGGACAATGGACATGGAGCAAGAAATTCAAAAGGATCTCTCCCCAGTTATCTACTCTTAGTACTATAGTTTTTTGTTTGTTTGAAGTTGAAATATTACTAAATAAATAAATAAATAAATAAATAAATAAATCCTTTTTGGAATAAGAATTGTTTTAAATTAAACTGACCAACAGACAAATTACTGCTTGTGAATAGCACTTAAAGAATAAGACGATGTGTCAATTCAGTGTCCTCATACTAACTGAGTGCACGGATGGCAGCCGTTTCTCTGAATGCAGATGAACACTGAAGTTGTTTTCACTGTTTAGACATTGTTCTTCCAAGCTTCCAGAGCAGTGAGAGGGTGCAGGATAATGTGTATTACTGCATAGAAAGCCACAAAGATGTTTAGAAGAAAAGAACGTGAGAAATGTGAGTGATTGCCTGCACAAAAGGTGTATTTTGAGGTTTAAAATTTATTTCACTGGCAGTGTTTACTGGGGCTAATATCTCTGTCTTCTCTTAAAAATTTAGAGATGCAGCCTACTGATTTGATGGCTCTCTAACCACAAATACCAAAATTTTGAATCTTAATCTGTTCCGTAAAAAGACACTCTGAGTTATATGAAAATAACTCTGTCTTCATGTAAAACCCAATTAAAGTCAGTGGGCAAAATGAATATAAAAATGTAAAATACACAGCTGCCACCTTTTGTGTGGTACTACTGTTACCCATATCTAAGGTTTCATAAATTGTTTTATAAAGACACTCAACATAAGTATTCAGCCCTGTTCATTTGGCACACCACTATTCAGAATAGCATAACACATTAGACCAAACTGAGGCTCTTCATGTTGTTTAGAGCACCTCTGGACCCAAGATGTTCATTAAACTGTAAAAAAATGAATAAGAAAAAAAAAATAGTTTAAGGGGAAATACATTATTATTTAAATAATAATGATAAAAATGAGGCCTGGTTATGAATATTAGGATCTGTAAAACTCTTCTGCCAAAATAAAAACCAGCAGATAATAAGCTAGTCATAGTAATAACCCAATGAATTCATACCAAGAAAAATCACAAGATTCTAATTTGCACTCTTTTGGAAAAAAAATCTGTGGTCAAATTAACAATCTGAAAAGACAAATGGACTGAATGTTCTCCTTCATGCATTAATGAAACAGTATGTGCTCAGTTTCATGAAATATTTACCCCATATCTTCAAAGTATATGACTTTTCTTAAGGAAGTTAACCAGAATCGGTGGATGATTATTGCTTAACAGTTAAAACAGTAAGTCATTGTTTCTTCTTCTCTACTTAAAATATATATATAATCTTATTTCTGCTATACGTTAAAGTGCACTAATTTTGAGCTTTATTATTCTTTGTTCCTGTGTTGTTCTCAGCATGCAAAATGTTTAAAAGGTAGAGAATAACATAATAAATGAATCTCTTTAGATTCAGCTATTTTAAAGCTTATAAAAAATTAAAAAGTAACATATGGAGATACATAGCTAACAATAGTAGGAGTGGATTTCTGAGATGATCAAGCGTTTTATTTTTCTCATGGTGCATTCTGTTAGTCTGTACTTTAATATAACAATGACATAATAGAAGAAAATAGGTCAAAATGAATCAGTAAAGGCTTTTCACAATTGTGTTAGATTAGGTAGCCATACAATAACATACTAAGAGAAATATCAGTACCACAGCTGTTATTTCACAAACATTTAATATTCCCAATAGCTGGAAAAGAAGCATATTAAAAGCAGTTAGATTACTCAGAGATCCATATTCCTAATAAAGATGTGAAAAAATTACAATTTATGCCTTCTTCAAATGATCACAAGAAAAAGAATTTATATCAATATATATTGAAAGTTGGGATAGATAACAAGGTTGAAGACACCATTATAGCTGCAGGGACTTTTGTGCACTTTTGAAAGGCTCTTAAAAGGTTAATGGTGGAAAGGAGAAACCAGGGAGCTAATGCTCATCCTGTCTCTACAGCTAATCTTTTTCTTCTGCATTCTGAAAAACGCCTCACAGGCAAAACATCACCTCTAACCTTGTTTTCTGTTCTGTATATTTTATTAACCTTTCTTTTCTAAGTCTACAGTTTTCACTCAAGTGCAACCCCGATAGCAATTCTAGGTTGACTGATTATTATCATTTTTTTGTAATGAGTAAGGTGTTACCATGATATTATTTCAGCAAAAAGGCTATGTTTAGTTGCCATGGCAATTAAGCAATAATAACTCTAGTCTTTACTTGTCTATCAAAGTTGTCAATCCAGCTCTTGCTTCCCCGTACCAATTTTGGCATTTTGTTTACACAGTATCTCTTCATTTAAGTAAACGCAGATGAGCTAGTCTGAAACAGAAAACAAGCAGTTGTGGGCCTGTTATTAGTTGGGTAGGCATCCATGGCACAAGTCAATGCTGGTCAAATGGAGCAACAAAATCAGTTAATCTTTGTCACAGCTGTGCGACAGAAAAAAAGCTCTGTATTAATGTGTTCTTTGGGAGGCACAGACTGTTTCCTATCTGAATGATGCTTCACTGACAACATCCTTGGGTTTCCAGTCTTTTGATACTTCTGGGACTGATTCAGAGCACAAGTAATTTGAGCACTTGCAAAGAAAACAGGAATAAAGTACCAGCCATGCAGACAATGGATTTCTTTCCTCTCTGAAGGGCTAGCACTTAGTAAATGGACATGATTCTCACTGAAAAAAAAGTGAACTTTTGTACCCTTGGAGTTTCCTTAGGTTATGGGTGAGATAGCCTTAGGAGAATTTTCCAGTTCCCTCTGCAGGATATACGTTATTTAGTAATCTCTGGATTGCATATAAATCTACAGCTCAAAGAAAGCCCATAGAAGCCCAACTTCCTGTTCTCTAGCTTCTATGTAAGAGGAACCGTGTTCATAGCCCAGATAGGCCTGTGGTTCACTCAGGTAGGGCGTACAGCTTTGGGGCTTCAGAGCATGGTCCTAAGTCTAGACACAGCTTCAGAGTAGCAATGCTGGATGGTTTATTCTCAGCAGCAGCCATTTCTCAGGCCTTGTTGACAAAATTAATGTCATCTGTGCACATGTTTTTTCCTCATGACTTCATTTTTTTTGGAAACGCATTTGGTTAAAGGAATGGTCTCTGATCAACAAAACTTCTCTGGACAATCAAACACAACTCCATTAAATTATTAGACCACCTGACAGATGGTGACTACTGATGTTCTCTTTGACAATCTACTTCTCCTTTATGCCAAAGAACATTTAGAAAATAGAAGCAGTTTCCAAATTTTAGAGCGTTTTTTTTTGTTTTGTTTTGTTTTTTCTTTTTTTTTTCTTTTTTTCTGTATTGAGCATTAACATCAAGCTCCTGGACCTGAATACTTTGATAACATAGAGTTCAGGAATTCTATAGGTGAGGCACAAATTTTATGTGGAGGCACTGTGTTGGACATTTTCATTCATACCTGTAACACTACAGCTGACTAACACTATTTGAAGGCTATTAGGATGATTAGTTTACTAGTTATAGGTAACTGTTTTTCTGTTTTTACAAAATATAATTTTTATATATATAATTTTTTTCTTACCACTCTATATTGAAAGTGTCCGCTTTCTAAATTAACATGCTGACATTAAAGTAATTGATTTGGAATTTGGTTACTGAGGGGACAAAAGAATAAAAAGATGGAGGAGGAGAAGGAATCACCCCAAAATAATCTGTGAGTGCCAAATAAAAATGTTTCTTCTATATTGCTTTATTCTGAACTGCTTTAATTATTTCCTCCCTCTGGTCACTAGCTTTCCATTTTTATATACCTTTTCCAGGGCTAGCTTCTTACAGGGTACTAGGATCTATGTAGGTCCTCTCCTTTTTTGATATCTTATATGGACTTGTAAACTTCTTGCTTCCAAATTCTACTGATAAGGCCTCAGCAATGTTGAAGCATGTTCAGGCTAGAAAGAATATATGAAGAAGCAGTCCTAAATAGTTTTTTTTTCTAAGTTTTATTTTGACATTATATTCTTCTGCTTACTACCATTCCCCCTACATACTATCAAACTCATAATTTTTTTCTTCTTTGTCTCTCCATTGATGTCCCCACCCCCTTTTTTTTTTTTTTTAATTTTTATTTGAGTGTCTGGATATGTGTGTGTCTTTTTGTTCTTCTGATAATATTTCACTTGGTTAATTCACTTTCGTTGATGCTCTTTTTCCAGTCCTAGACCCAGCATGACATTGGCTAGTCATGTCGTGTGGCTACCTACTTACTCCCCCTACAATTTTTCTGCTTTATATCTTTCTATCTTAGACTTTTCATGAGGTTTGAAAAGTCTGATGTCTGATGGCTTCTGGTGATTCATCAGAACTCGGCACTGCAGCCTTGATCTCTGTTGATCTTTGAGGGCTTCTGTGAAAACAATCAGAAAAATTATGGACTACTTCTATTAACTGTAATTGCAGTTAAAGAACCTGTAGTGCACCCTGTCTAAGGAACTTGCCTTGAACTGCAGGAAAAGAGAAATGAACACTGTCTCCATTGTTAAAAACAGTGAATATCCTGAAAAGGCAGGTCACCATCAGTGCTCATCCAAGACAAGAAAACAGAGAGAGAGAATGTTTTCCTGAATTCCAATGAGCTGTTATATCAGATTTGCCTTCGCCATGACCACAGGGATTCACATTCAAGATAACCTAACAAAAGAGATTTTATTTAATAACAGGCAAGTTGCAACAGGGTCAGACATACAACAGGAGAGCATGTCATAGCTGCTGACTTCTCAGTCTAAACAGAAACAAATTAACTTCTCAGCCTGTTCAGTTACAGAGAGAAGGTACCTCAGTACAAATTTGTAAGGATACCTTTTCTTGACCACTGAAAGATGCAATGACACTACTTATGGAAAAGTGCTTCAATGCCTGAAGAAAGGAAAACTAATTCTGAGCTAATTCAATTCCTTTAACACTCTCTTTCTTATGAGAACAAATCCAGCAAATTTTGTATTATTTATACCTTTCACTTAACAGGAAGCGAATGTGAGAAAAGGAAGCAGATGAGAGAAAAAAAAAAAAAAAAAAAAGCAAAACTTGTAAATTTTTTTAAGGCCTGTGATAAGATATTTTCAACAGCATATGCATAGAAAAAAAAATCATAAAATAATAGAATCATAGAATTATTCAGGTTGGAAAAGACCTCAAAGTTCATCTAGTCCAACCTTTAACCTAGTACTAAAGTCCACCATCAAAACATTCTACTAGGTTCTAAATCCACATGTTTCTTGAAGACCTCCACGGATGGTGGCTCAACCATTTCTCTGGGCAGCCTATTCCAATGCTGCAAAACCCTTTCAGTAAAGAATTTTCTCCTAATATCCCGCCTGAACCTCCCCTAGTGCTTATCCTTACTCTCATCTTATCACTTGGTGCTTGGGAGAAAAGCCCAATCCCCACCTTGCTACAGCCTCCTTTAAGGTAATTGTAAAGTACAATAAAGTCTCCCCTGAGCCTTCTTTTCTCCAAGCTGAACAGCCCCAACTCTCTCAGCTGCTCGTCATAAGACTTGTTTTCTAGAGCCACCACCAGCTTCGTTTCCCTTCTTTGGACATGCTCCAACACCTCGATATCCTTCTTGTAGTGAGTGGCCCAAAACTGAATACAGTTTTCGAGGTGCAGCCTCACCAGAGCCAAGTACAGGACAATCATTTCCTTGGTCACTTCCTTTATCACTTCCTGCTGCCCACTCTATTTGAGATTCAAGCCATAATGCTGTTGGCTTTCTTGGCCACCTGAGCACACCGCTGGCTCATATCCTTTCAGTCCATGGAGGCAAAGTTAGGACAACCAGTCTTTTAGAAAATCCCATCCTGCTATCGTTTGAAATGAGAACAAATATTTATAACTTATTTTCCTACAAATTAAACTATTACATCAATATTTTCTGATTTCCTGACAGCATTTTTTTTCTCTTAAAGGATCCCAATTTATAGCTCAACAAATTCTTGCCATAAGGAAAAGTTCAAAGTAGCATTATGGAAGAGGTTGGAATGTTGGAATGTTGGAATTTCATAGTGTATACTGATATGTAATAGGGACTTTGCTTCAGAGTGTACTTTCAGTCAATATTTTTATAATTCCCTAAAGTGTATCAGAATCAATATGTGGAACTAAATTTTGCTAGCTTATCAATTTCTGAATTTATGTGAAGTTATTACCTTCTTCAAGAATTACATTCTTGGCCAGACTATAATCTTGCTCTGAAAATACAACACACAGCCATGACAGATAAACAAATAGAGTCCCCAGCTGTCCTCACTAAAACCAACGTGCAGTGTAGAATTCTTGTGGGTTTTTTGTTTGTTTGTTGTTTTTTTTTTTTTTCATCAACATCGTATAAGGAAGTAATATTGAAAATAACCTTGGTAGTGTCTTCTTAAAAAGGGTTTTCAGATCAATATTGTATAATAAAGCTCACTTTTCTCCTTTCCTTAGAGTAGGAAATCAAGAGCCATTTGAAGGACCATATGGTTTAGAAGTTCTTATTTGTTTAGTTAGCTGATACCACAGACAGGAAATCAATGTATAGGAATTTAACAACCATATTTCCATCTGTTTTATGTGGGTGATGCCATCAAAGAAGCTGACAACTCTCAGCAATCCTCCAGCATATGTCAGCTTTTGGTAGTGCTACAGGTCTAAAGTCCATTCCCTCACCTGCCTCAAACAGTAGCAGGAGCCAGAATTGAAGACGATCTCTGTGGAAGGCCTATGGCTATACAACCTGTTTAGGTGTGAACAGATATTTCTGGATTTAGCTATGTTTTATACGATATGTCATCCTTTGTCATAGAAGTTTTGATGTAATTAGTACCAGCTGAAGTAAATTTCAGTGTACCCAGATCAAAACAAGATTTTATATAATATGTTGGCATGCTGAAAATCTGCTCATCAGGTGCAGTGTTTACTGAGATTTACTAGTTACTGGAGAGCATAAAGGGACCCTTTTTAAATCAGACATTAAATTTCACAGTCCGTGTATACTTTGAAGTCATTGCCGCAATCCATGTCTGGGGGGTTTAAAAGAAAGCCATAAATTGGTTTTGTGTGTCAACTGAACACACATTAGAAATGTTTAGAAATATTATTAGTGTCACTTACAAGTCATGGAGAATTTTGTAACTATGCTAGTTTTCACGATTTTCACTGGAATAAAAGATATTCAAGCTGCTCATTCTAGTTACTGTTCTCAAAATACCAGAGAAATGGTAAATTACAAATTTAGGCTCTAAAGATGAATTTAATCAAGAGAAGAAAATTTCCATTCTTATACAAATAATCAGTTGAATATTGCAATTCGCATTCAACTGCTTGTGCTTTCACTTGTGGATCTTAATTAGGATCACCATTGCACCTTGTAGACAGCCAGATTATTAGTATATTTGGTAGCTTGCCACCATATTTGGCAGCCTGGCAGAATCAGAAAAAAAAAAAAAAAAAAGAAAAAGAAGCCTATTAGAAAGTCAGTAAAGCCAACATCCTTTCAGAAAGCTTTAATCTAGGTTTCCATATGCTGTACCTTTCTGAGGATAAGAATTAATTCTCATCTTACTGCTCTCTTTCCATCTTTCAGAGCATTCTCCTCTGAATACTATTTCAGAAGAAAAACTCCTTTTTTTCATCTGTTGGCCTGGATACTGATTATCATTTCCAGATTCTATTGCCTTCTATGTCAGTACTCATGAGAAAGCTGCTTAGAACTAAAGAGAATACTTTCATTGTAATTACATTTGGTTGGCATGATGGATGTATATCTTTAAAAGAAAACACAATGTATCCTTACATTTTGCTGTACTTTGTACCATGTTCCTTCATCAGGTTAGCCTTATTGGCAGATTTGGAATACACTAACTCTAAGGAACAGAGCATTAAAATCAGAGAGACTACAGAATATAGTAGAGAAAAGCTGGGAGAAAAACAATGGCAATTCTCAACCCAAACCATTTTATGATTCTATGAATTCTACTTCTGTCTCTGCTGTGAATCTTTTTAGACCATAGGTTCTTCCATATCCTTTCCTACTCAATTGCTGTGGCCATTTAGAAGGTAAACTCTCCTGAATGATCTTCTCATTCTATGAATTTCTATAATAACTAATATAATGTGGCTTCAGTTTTTCTTGAGATATATATTGAAAATCAATAAAAGCAACAAATAATAACAATCACTACCTAACAGAAAATAATTAGCTCTCATTAAGTCCATTTACAAAAGATATCAATTACTAAACACTCTTAATATGTGAGCTTCATCCTGGAATATGAGATTAGAGATAGAGGGAAACATAGTTACTGAGGGAACAAACAAGCTTGTTTTACCTTTGTTTGCTAAGAAAGAATGTCTATATCTCCTCTTCCATAGTGCTTAACCTCTAAAAGGTGTTTCCCTTCCACATGTAATGTTCAGGTTAGAAGAGTATTGGGTACTCTAAGTTTGAATATGCAATTCCTTAAGTTTTTTTTTTTCTTTATTCTTTTTTTTTTTTTTTTCCCCTGGATAAACCTAGCAAGTTGAAGAAACTCCTGATCTGCTACAGATGAAACCTGGAAGATGATGTAGACAATATAGTATTTATGAGATTTGATTTTTAATAATTTCATGTAGTTTGCCATAGAAAATGCTGAAAAGAATCCGGGGGTGGGGTGGTGGGGTGTGTGTGGGAAATAATAATAAAATTAAAAAAAAAAAAAAACACAAAAAAACAGTTTTTATGGACAACTAAATGACTTCTAAGGTCATAAAAAACTTAAACTATCGTATGGCATTTAATTACCTGAAAATGCTATTTATTACTTTGGGCAGTACAATGTTATACTGATTATTGTTTAATTACAGTACAAAACATAAAGCTTCATAGATGCAGAATTTATTTATTTTAGGATTTGTGATCCATTATACAAAATGGTAATTATAAGAAAAAAAGATAAAAGTAGGCTCAGAACAGATTTCTTCTGTTTAATTTGGAAGAAAAAAAATAATCATATCCATTTAACCTGCAGAAACACTTGCATTATGATACTGTTTTCTCTGTTTACATACAATGAACTATACATATATTAATATATATAAAACTACCAGTATCAAGACATTTCTGTAATAGTCTAAACCAATAGAAAATAAAAATAATTAATAATTTAAACAGTTGTATTAAATAAATAGGTAAAACAATAGTCTAAAACAACCTGTAATAGCCTGAAACAATCAACAACCTTGATTAATTATGATTATGCCAATTAAAATACTTCCTCTCATTAGTTTAGTAATTCATTCGTAACCCCAACCTAAGATGTTGTATACAAGAGCCCAAGGAGCACAGAAGCTGGATAAGCTTCTTTCTCTTGAGAGAGATCTCTCAAGATCTTCTGCAGTGCCACTTTTATTTCCTGTGCTTGGTCTGTGTGGTGGCTCTAATGGCACTCAGTCATGTGTTCTGGATCCCAAATACACTGACCAACTCTTCTGCACCAGTTGGCCAAAAGATGGCCGTGCTAGCAGGAAAATGGAAGAAATATTGACATTCTTATGATCTATAGGCCCAGAAGCTGTGTGCAGAGGCTGGAGCTGGAGGCACAGGTGAGTTATTGTTCTTGCGCATGGCCTTTGATTATGAATTAGCAGTAGTAGCAAAAAAATGAATTTAACTCAAAGAGGATGAGAGCCATTATTATGCCATAAGCCATTATGCATGGATTTTTGGTACAGACATATATTTTGGAGGATCAAAAAAAATAATAATAGCAATCAGATCATGGTTAACCAGTTGTTGCCAGAAGTTTTGGTACCACAATAACTTTTGCAGGTCATTTAGCTTATGCATGAAGATAAATATCTTTACCTGTCCACACATGTGTGTCTAAGAGAATTTAGATGTCAAATGTGGTCTTGTGGTGATTGAAAATTTAGTCAGTATAGTCAATGGAGCATAGACAGTTATTCAGCTCATCCTTAAGTGGTTATCTACATTCTCCTCTGTGTAGCTGTCAAGTATCCATTGAATGTATTAACTAGAAAGGCTACTTTCAATTGTTTTTCAAAGGTCATGGCAACCATGAGGTGTTCCTGAAGTCTGGAGCAAACTTGTCTTCAAGAAGGGCGAGACGGAGGATCCAAGGAACTACAAGTCATTCAGACTTACCTCAATCCCTGGGTATGAGATAGAACAAATAATTTTGGAAACCATTTCCAAACTCATGAAGGACAAGAGGGTGACTGAGTATAGTTAACATGGATTTATGATGCCTGACCAAACTGATAGCCTTCTATGATAAGATAAATGGCTTAGTGGATGAAGTGAGTACAGTGAATGTTGCTTATCTTGGTTTCAGTAAGGTTTTTGACGTTGTCTTCCATAACATCCTCATGAACATGTGCACAAAGTATGGACTAAATATACAGATGGTGAGATAGACTGAAAACTGTCTGCAAAGCTCAAAGAGTTGTGATCAGTGGCACAAAGTCCAACTCTAGGCCAGTCAGCGGGGTTGTGCTTCAGTCATTGATACTGAGTCCAATACTGTTTTACAACATCATTAATGACCTGGATGATGGGACAGAGTACACCCTCAACAGCTTTGCAGATGATACCAAACTGGGAAGAATGACTGATACACCAGAGGCTTGTGCTGCCATTTCAGAGGTACCTCAAGAGGCTGGATAAATGGGCAAACAGGAATGTCATGATTTCAACAAAGGAAAATGTTTAAGTCCTACACCTGGAAAGGAAGAACCCCATGTGACAGGCTGGGGATAAACCAACTGGAAAGCAGCTTTGCAGAAATGGCCCTGTGGGTTATCATAGATACTCAGTTGATGTGCCATTGCAGGAAAAAAAAAAAAAAAAGAAAAAAAAAAAGTCAGTTGTTTCCTGGGCTGCATTGAAAACAGCATTTCTGCCAGTAGGTCAAGGGAGATGACACTTGCCCTCTGCTCTGGTCAGGTGCATTCTGGCCTCCCCAAGGCCAGACAAGAGACCTAGTCATATTGGAGTAAGTCCACAGCAGGGTCACAAAGGTGATTAAGTAACTAGAGAATCTGTTGTACAAGGAGAAGCTGGGAGAGATGGTAATGTTCAGCCTGGAGAAGAAAAGGCTCAGGGAGAATTTTAGTCATGTATATCAATACATGATGGGAGGGGTTAAAGATGAAACTAGGCTCTTCTCATTGATGCTTAGTGAAAGGTAAAGAGCCAACAGGCTCAAACTGAAATGGGCAGAAATTCCGTTTAAACTTAAGGAAGAACTTAAGGAAGAACATTTTAACATTAAGGATGGTCATTGGACCAGATTGTCCAGAGAGACTGTGGAGTCTCCATCTTTGGAGATACTAAAAATTGAACTAGACAATGTCCCTATCAGAATGTTCTAGCTGGCTTTGCTCAGAGCAGGACTGGGCTGAATGATCTCGAGAGGTCTATTCCGACCCCAACTAGTCTGTGATTTATATGATTTTTTATGAAGAACTACATCAAGTCTTTGGTGTATCAGAAGTCTATCTGAGTGACTTGCAATCATTTTGGGATTTGCTTTGAAGATGATGGTGATTTTTAATACATGCATTTATTACTGTTGGTTATTTGATGCAGTTCTGGTAGCATTACTTTTTCCAAGATTACCCTGGTTTAGCAGTATTTTCAACTATCAGATATGAAATGACAGAATAAAAAAAAAAAAAAAAAAAAAACTTTAATGCTTTAATACTTTTGTAGATATAAAGCGAGCATTTTCTAGCACCTGCTATAGACACAGGGAGAAATTAGAAAACTCGGGATAATAAAAGGAAATGAATATAGTTCCACTAGCTTAAAGAAACAAGTGGAAGAAATAGGGAAAACTGTGCCATATTCACTTTTCAACCTGAAACTGTCGTATGCCAATGACTATTAGAAGAGGAGCAGATGGTCATTTAAAAGTCAAAAGACAGAATAGAAAACATAATCTGATTACTTTTAATGCCAATATTGTAGGTCAATATCAGTTTTTTTGCTGTTTGACTGATGAATTTCAGTCTTCTAAAGCCAGCAATATTCCAGGTGGTGTCTGTGCTGCCACAGGCCCACCCACAGATGTTTCATTAAAGTACTGAGATATTAATAGTGTCCCAGTAATACCACATCAGCTTCTCTGTGCTGGCACCCTCACAAGACTGTGAAGCAGACCCTGTCACTTGCACACCAGCTGGCTCTGGTCCGGTTAGTCTCTGCCCATCTGCTTCTTGCCATGTGCTGACCACTGTGTTTGCTTATTTTTCATTTCTAGACCAGTGGCCAAGGTGGCCTGTATAAGCTGGTTTAACGTTGCTATAGACCAAGTAATACTGTAATCTTTGCATATACAGATAGAAATTAGCACATTGCAAATACAAATAGAGGTTAATACCATACTGGTGAAAACAAATAGAATATATTATACAAGCAAAATATGATCTTAAGATTTTCCTGCTGCGAGACAGAACCACAAAAATAAATATTAATACAACAAAATTTGGACTCTGCGGGTCCCAGAATTATGAAATTAGTGTAATTATATCCCAAACATACTTAGAGTAAATCTCTCTAACCATGCAATTAGAACTTGAACTGATCCAATTATGTTATGTAATGGTGTAGAGTAATTATGCATAATGACACAATTATAATTTGTGATTATATCTTAAAAATCCTTCTGAAACTTTCAGAAAGAATATTGGGCACAAACTGCCACTCTTCTTTTCAAAATGAAGACACTCATCAGTTTCAGACATCGATTCCAAAATATTTATGCTGTTTGCAAGTAAATGGTGTATTATTTAGAAAAAAATAAAAAATAAAACCAAAAAGAATACAGAGATCTAGTTGCTTAAAAATGATTTCTAAAGGCAAAAGAAAGTAAATGTAACATTCGCTGCAGCAATGGCTAGAACTATTTAAAATGTACTTTTATAAAGATATATGAAAGGAAATTTTTGCCATGTTTATTAGAATTTCTGTGCCAGTAGTCTATCTTGGCACTCTTCATTACAGTACCTCAGCACCCTTCCTTGTATTTATTAACAGCATTTCTATAAAGCAATTTTATATAAAAAAGAGATGGCAATAAAAGTTTAAGAATCTATATATTTTTTTTATTATTTATTTATTTATTTATTTTTGCAACAGGAAAAGACATTTTAGGGTAAGTAGGTATTTTGTCACAATTTTTCAAAACATGTTTTGTTTGGCTGAGAGCAGAGAGCAAACACCTCTACTACAGAGACATTCAAGGTGGAATAGCACTCTGGAGACATTTGCCATCTCTCATATTTCTCACTGAGACTAAAGTCACAGTTGTTCATTGAAAAAAATGTTCTGTCTTCACTGTCTGAACAACGGAAGTGAAGCCAAGTGGCTCATGGTAATACCATGCTACTGAACAAAGAGAGGCCAGGCAAATACTGAGGAAAAGTCCAGGCAATTCTTATTTTCATTGAAAAGCAGCCCAAAGTAATTTCAAAGACTACCTTTTTAAGGTATTCTTATAGGTTATTCTTATAAGCTTTTATATTGGGAAAGTACAGACAAAAACCACTACCATTCCTGTAACTGAACTCCACATTTTTTATTCCTTATTATTAAATAAATAAATAAATAAAGTTATACAATCCCAAAACAGGAAAATCTTATAACTCTTCTTTATACACCTCATCTGTTTGAAATACTTCTCCAAAAACTGTTCTGAATTGTCATTCAACATGACATTTGTAAACAGTAGGAAAATGTGATTCTAAAGATAATTCTAAGATGACATTTGTCACTAGGGATGAGATTAGTCTGACTAAATTGTGGACATCTGCTTTGACTTAATTGTATAGGCATTCCACTCTTATTATGGTGGATCAATCAATATAGTCAATTCTTATCTGCCTGACGTAGATTTTTAAAAGAACTCAGCTGAATTAGCCTAGAAGTGTCTGATCTCAATTTATATAGAATTAACCATTTCACTGTATCCATTTACATATATTCATATATATATCCATATATATCTATTTTTTTTTCTTTTTGTCTAGTGATATTATGGAAACTAGTGGGGAGTTTAATATGTAACTTGTATTTATCACTGTGGAAAATATGCTTTGTATGTGTATCAAGTTTTGCAGCTCTAAGTAGAATTTTTTACAGCTAACTGATTTCTGTTTATGTCTGAAGTATCTGAACTGTGATGCTACAGATGACTTTCGATTTTTAAAGGTGATTGAAGGTACAAGCATAATCACAGGCAATATTATCTGTGTTGCCTTTGAAGTGCCATTCTGAGCAGTACTTTTCCATAATTTGGTGTTAGTTAAGTGCTGTGTTGGCCTAATAATAACAACAGACAGAGTTTTGAAAGGAGAGATAATATCCTTCATTATACCAACTGATATTGCTGGGATAAAAAATTAAAATAAAATAAAATAAAATAAAAATAAAAAAAACCTTTGAGCTTCAAGGCTTACAAGTTGGTAAAAAGACCCTGGGAAGAAAATCTTACTTGAGTATTTTAAACATATGTGTGTGCGTGTGAGTGTGTGTAAAGATTTTAATTTTTTCCTGCTCTACGGTTACTTTAATATGTTTTTCCTTTCCTGGATGTCCTGAATTTTTGTTTATATTTCTGAATTGGGTAACTTGTTATTTAGATATGCTGAAGATATGTTAAAGTGTACTGTATTATTAGAAAATAAAGTATTTGTGATATACATCAGAGTTCTTTCCTCTGTGAAATTTTTGAATTTTATGAATATCTGTAGTGCTATGAAAACATTTATTGACATTATTCAATGTTTCCAAAGTTTCCTGAAGGAAGTCTTCAAAAAATCATAATCTATTTCTTCTATTTTTTAACTGGCCTACTTTTTGTCCTGGAATATAGGAATTGTGTCCAACACTTCTAAAAGTAGGATTCACATTAGATATTGGAAATTAATCAACAGGTCTGAGGAATGCTGGAAATGTGAAATGAGAGTGTGTTTTCTCTCTGTTTTTTTCCTTAGGGCACTAAGATTTCTATTGTCTGAAAATTTAGGCTCTCTTTGGGACACAGTGATAGGACCAGGAGGTTTTCTGTGAACTGCATTACTTTTATTTAACTCTGGTACATGTTGTAGATATACGTTATAGAGAAAAACTGCCTAAAGTTGCATATCATCTAATACTGAAAGATTATTATGATTAAAAAAAAAAAAAAGAGAGAAAGAATGAGAAAAAAAGCTCTTGACAAAATGTATCTAACTTAGTATGAGCGCTTAGGCATAAATATAGTATACATTGTATAAATGAATACATGTATAAATAAATAGGAAGTCATTGAAAAAGTCAGTCTTACGGACATTACTGCATAAGGAAACAATAAATTGGAGACTGCTGTAGCAGAAAGTTAAGAGGAAGGAAGCTAAAATACAATTAGAGCAGAATGAAATTAGTGACAAGATTATGGAAAATTTTGATAAAATTTTACATTTATTATTATAATTTTTAGGAAAATAATGCAGGGAATTAAGAATCCAAGTCACAACGCCAGGTAAATATACTCACCTGGATGCAGAAGGTATAGAATTAAATTGGTGTTTGGTCATGCTCCTTTTTTTTTCCAGAACAAGTAGCTAAGAGTGTTCTACATGATTCTGACATTGAGTTAGATGTCAAATTTTACCTTGAACCTGAGAAATCTTGTTGTTAGTTTTCTTAAAAATATTATATGAAAAGTTTCGCTTTTGACAATTACAGAATTTCTGATTTAAAAAAAAAAAAAAGACAAAAACTTAAAAAAAAAATCCAAGCCACGTTTCATTTTTTGCTAAGAGACAGTGGTAATAAATAAATAAATAAGTTCACTTGTTTACTTGTTTACTATGACAAGATAAAATATAAGAAGGAGTAGGACTTAGGGAATGAAGAGGATCCAGTCTGAATACTTTTAATAGGGAAAGGTGAGAGGATATCCACAATAAAATGACTAATAAATAAATGAGGGGAAAGCGGTAGGGATAGTGGAGTGTATTGCTTGTTATCTCTCAGGAAGTAGCTACTTACAGATGCAGGTACCTAGATATTCGCTAAGGAAGGAATAAAGTACTTCAGAATGAGGTATGCCAAAGGAGACTGAAAATGGAAGAACAGTTCTGATGATAAACGAGTATTCTCCAGTCTTAGAAGCCAGAAACTTCAACTCTTTCATGTTTCTAATTTCACTGGTACCTAAGAAAGAATATGTTAACCAGCAGTGACTTGCTTTACTGTTTAATTTCTTAACAAATATATCAGACAAATTAATGAAATACATTTGGTGCATATAGAGACTGAACCAGGACTGACAGCTTTAATTGAATAATTGCCATGTAGCTGCTTAAGATTACTACTCACACGACGTTCTTAGCTGTCTGTAGCTTCGACAACTAGATAAAAGATATAGCCACATCCTACTGGACAGTTTCCAATGAAATCTTAAGAACTTATCAAGAATTAAGTAGTGAATCCAAAGCAAATATTTAGCAAACTGCCTTTTTTTAAATCTTTCATATTGCTAGTGTTAATAAAAGTCGTTCAGGAAGATTTGAATTTAGATACTCTGGGGAAATGTGCCAAGCATTCCTGGCTCAGCAATTCCAGGATCTTGTTTGGTTCTTTTACATTGAGGTGTGATGGGTTGCAAGAGTCACTATATATCGTCTTGATAGCAATTTCATATCAAACCATCCTTTTCAGGGAGTCACATTCTGAACAGGAATTAGAAGATGGTCACAGAAATATTATCTGATAAACTGCTTGAAAGAACAATTACTGTAGATAAAGACGAATCATTGATTAAGAGTTCACTTTCCTTGGAAATCCTCTGTCTAAACTCATGCTGAAATCACAATTAAAATATTTCCTTGACCAGTCAAGGTCATAAAAACTCACAAATACATTCCCATAGCTACTTAGAGGCATTTAAAATATTCGAGTCAATGTTATTACTGTAAGGCCAAGAATACATTTTCAACTTAGATCTAAAAGCCTATTACTCTACAAATAACTTAGTGGTGCTTAAAGACAAATGCTCTCACAAAACTGTATACAGCCTGGGGTGAGCAACCAAATGGTCAATGCTGATGAAGGAATTAAGGGAGAATATTTGATAACCTTTGCCAGCTGCAGGTGTAGATGTGTAGATGATTCTGGCATGAGACATTAAAACATTGGCACTACTTGCTGCTGTTACTTATAAGTAACAGCAGCAAGAGTGACAATAGCTAAGAACTCTCCAAGAAAATAACCTAAGAGGCAAAGCTCTTTTTCACAGTAAGAAAATTTCTAAGATTGTACCTGAATGAATAAAAGAGACTAACTATGTATATAAGAACTTGTTTATATGATTATTGTGCTGTGGCTTGAGGAACATTTGTTCAAATTAAAGTTATAATGGTCAGATATTATGAGCTATAATGAATGCATTCAACCTTTAGCAACCGGACTACTTACTTTTATGAGAAGAAACCCACGTTCTATTTGTTAAAGTAGTCTCTAGCTTACAATTTGTTATTCAGACTTACTTTTTTTTTTTTCTTTTTGTTTGTTCGTTCGTTTTGCTTTTTTCTCTTGGACAATGTACTCTTTCTCTTAAAATCTAACTCTGTTCATTACAAACCTCTGAGTCTACAGCTTGGGATCAAGAAATCATGTTCCTCGTCTGGTCTACCAGTGCAATCTCCCATCTCATAATAATGAGGTGCTTGAATAAGGGAATAAGAACTTGAATTAGTGGGTGTAATAACTAAGAGAGAAACCACTAAAAATGACACCCCAAGATGTTTCTTCCAAATGGCAGAAAGTTTTGATGTGTTACTGTGTAATTTCTTCAGTAGTTTGTGGTCAGCAAAGAGGTGATGAAACTGAGGGAAAATGGTAGAAGAGTGAGTTTTCTAAAGATTCGGGGCTCCATGTTTAAAGGAAAAATAAACAAACAAACAAACAAACTGCTTTTGAATGAGATAGGACTGATTTATGTAGACATTTCCCTTAAATAGAAGTTAATCATAAAAATTCCTACTTCATTCCATTGACTATAAAGGGACTTTAGGAGTCTGGCTCAGATCTATATGTTTACAATGCAGCTGTCTATGTTTTGGCTGAGCCAGCAGGATGGCCTGGTGTGTCTAGAAATTTGAACTGTGTTAGTCAGCTGTAACAGTGGCAGAGTCTGGATGTAAAGCAGTGAAATCTTCCCCCCTCCCCTCCTCCCCCCAAGAAAATCCTGAACTGTAATCCCTCTTCCTATTTCTCAACCATGAGATAAACAAGTTTATCAATGGCTATCATTTCAAGTAAAGCAAAGGTCCTTCAGAGAGGATCATTTGACTGTGATTATAACAAGATTTCAACTCCAATCTGTATAAAGTATATGATCTAGATTGCAGTGGTTTATATAATAATGTAACATACTTATTTTAAGGAAACCATGATCACTTGCAGATTAACTGAACTGAAGGTTGTGTTTGTGAAGTCACATATTGTCTGAAAGTAACATGACTTTGGGGGGATTCTCTGATGTTTTAAATAAAAAGGAAAAGGAAAAATTATTTAGTCCTTTTAATATATACTGCATTACTGGGAATGTTGTTTGGTGATATTTGAACATCTTCTAAAAAGTTCTAAAACTTTGATTACCTAGTGCTTGTCATCAAAATGGAAAAAAAAATAAATCAGGTTAACTCCATGTTTTCTGATTACATTAAAGCCAAAGTTCTTGGCTGATACAGGGTTATACTGGATTGTAACAATATTATGAGAATGTAAAGAGAAGGAAATAATTATAATCTGGCTACATTCAAGAATTTATCTGCCATGTTTGCAAGGGAGTGTGAAGCACTTAGAAAGTCAAAAAAAAAAAAAAAAGCTTTCTCTCTTTTGTGATTTCATATTTATTTCTTAATCCTTGAACATTTTAAGAATAATAATTAAATTTCATTCCTTCATGAAGTAAGCAAATATAATCAGTCTCCTATAGTCAATAGATGATTAAAAGCATTAAGCAATGATATGCTGACATTCAAGAGATCACTTTCTAAATATCTTATATGCAAAGAGTATTGTCCTGGTAAAATTATATCAAACAAAGAAAGCGAAAAACAAACAAACAAAAAAATACAGTTACGATGCCCATGACCTCAATGTTGGGTAATGTATTACTCTTTTATCATTTTCAAAAGTATTTTCAAATATTTTTCCTGTTATGAATTTTCCTATTTTCTTCAATCACATGCAGCGTTATTCTGATATCAAGGTGGTTTTATGTACTTAACATTTTATTTCAAATGTAAATTATTTCTCATAATGAATTCTTTGGCAACTGATGCTAATTTCCATAAATATTCCTAATGATTAATTTAAATGATCAGATCAGTACTTAGAAGACAACTAGTTACAGAAAACAAAACACAGTTATTGTACTAATTCACCCACTAACTGCTGTGAGCAATTTATGAGTGCATGCTTTCAGGACAGAAGCACATGGTATCACTGAGAGAAATTATGCATTGGCATGAATAAAATGGCAACTATTATTATACTGATAGCATCTCTATTTCTAATTAGGTTCTAATTGCCCTTAAAACTTTTGTCTTTTCTTAATAATTTCTAAGAATTCTTTTCTATGGCTACTGTTCGTTTTACAATAAAAATTCATGTTATTTTTAGCACAGCACTGACTGTATTTAAACAAAATGTTTATTTTGTATGAATATATGTATTCTTGAAATACTGATATGAGGGAAGAAATAAACTGAAATTAAGGACTACTGTAATCCATCCTATAAAGAAGATGCTATGATCCTTTTGGTCTCCTGCAAGGGAAAAAAAAAAAAAAAAGGTTAAAAAAAGAAAGAACAATTAAATGCCTTATAACAATTTATTTCTAAATTACTCTTTGAAAGTTAAACAGCCATGCTGTATTGTAGTAATAGAGATAACAGCGTTAAATGTTTTTCACAGTGTACTTAAACTATATGCATCATCTGGATCTTAATGTAATATGGACTTATTTTAAGGGAATTTTCATGTACATGCACTCCCACTTATCTTCATTGCAACCTCAAGAATCCATTTAAAATATATGAAATTAAATCTTATTCAGATCTTTATAGACAACTCATTTGATCTCACCTATGCTCTGCTTGCTCTTCCATATCTCCAGAGGGCACTTCCAATCTGTTTATTTGTTTAAAATTTCTAAAAATGACCGTTAATTAAAGAAAGAAAAGATGTTAGAGGATACTGATTTTGTGGTACAGGAGAAGCATACACTACCTTTGTTTAGAAACAATTAGCATAACTGATTAATAATTTAGCTGCCGTGAGCAAGGGCAGTCCTAGGTCTAAACCTTCAAACGTGGTGTTTCCAAATCCCTCTCTCACCTTCTTCTGACTGCATCATGACAATTGCCCATGTGCAGACTGTTTCTATGCCTCACAAAAAGTAGCCTGCTCTTTCCATTACAGTCTTAAAAGATTTTTTTTTTTTTCAGGCATGATGTATTTATGTGTCTTTATGTGTCTTTGGTGGTATGATTCTGTAAAATGTAGCAACTTCCACAACTGCCTGTTTGATCTTTAGCACTTTGTTTTTCAGTTTGTGCCTTTTGGTTGAGCACCCAGCCAAAGGATTTGTAAGTATACGTGAATGGAAAGTAAAGGGAACGTACTGTACCATATCAGGAAAAGTAAGACATGAAGGACAAGGGATCACAGATGAGTGATGTGAAATGGATCACTGGGAGTGAGAGAACTAGGGAATGTGAAGGTTTTGGACGATTTAGGGCCTACACTCCTAATCACCTGATGGAACTTGACTATATTCAGCCATAATCCCAAACGTTATTATAGGACCTAAGTATAGGATGATGTTGCAGAGGGTAAGGTGGCATCCAAATCTTAAATAGCAGAACCATTTAATAAAAAATAAATAATAATAATAATAAAAAAACCTTCCTGACATTCTTTTTATTTTTTTATTTTTATTTTTTCCCCTATATATGAAAAGTTTCTTCTACTGTTGTAATACTCTTGGTCCATTGAAAGCAGTTCATATTAGTTAAAAGAATTGTTTTCTATAGCTCCTTGATTTTTGGAATGGGAACCTTGTATTTCTTAATATTCACTATCTCCCCAGAGGGAGATTTTTCTAACCCTACATAAAATCAAGAGACTAGCCTTTAGTTTTATAGCATACTTGAAAATTGAATAGTAGCATATTAATATAAAAATAGCATAACTAAAACTGCATAATTAACATAAACATACTAATAAAATAATAAATAATAATAAAACAGCATAAAATATTAAAGTGGCATATTAAAATAGAATAAATGAAAATTAAAACTAGAGACTGACATTTTCGATCAATCCGTTAGTTTTTCATGTCACCTAATAGAACTAGATTTACAGAAGGCTGGTTAAAAACAAACAGCTGGAACAAGTTCTCTGAGTAAGGCCTTTTGTTAGCAGAACAGAAGCATCCTTTAATAGCATGGCTAACAATTCATTCTTTCATATTGGATTCAAAGGTTTTAGATATTTTCCTTGTCATGCATTCAGTTTGATGAGTACACTTACAGGTGAAGGATCTTATCATTTTCTAAAACAAAAGTAGTTCCTATTCTCATTATGGTAAATGGCAAAATGTCCAATCAATTTAGCAATCATAGCAACATATCCAGAATTTAACCTACCATTTTATCATGGTGGACAGTATGGACTATTGCTGTAAAAGTTTGTTTCTTCTGCTTCTCTTAACGAAAAAGAAATCCATCATATAAAGATGAGTGCATGAGTGTGATTCCTATATGCACATATATTCTTTTTAATGCTCTTTATGTTAAATTGAAAGCCATATGTAAAGCTCATGTTTCTTCTTACTTAACCTGATCCAGCAAAACATTTTGGCAGGTGCTTAACTTCAAATGGTTGAACTCTGTCATTCTAAGTCAAAATGAGTTCACGTACCTTAAAAGGTAAATTTGATGTTTATATGATATAGCATGTAGAATGGAGGTTAGCCTTCAAGACTGCATAAGCTATAAATATTTTGCTAAGCAGGCAAAATGAAAATAAGGTGGAGGAGAGGGATATCTTCTAGGTCAAAATAGAAACGAAAAATGTTATTTGAGTTTTGTCAGTCTTGCTTCATTTTCTACTTTTGCTGTTATATGCTTCCTGAAAATGTTGCAGTATCCATACGAGGAAGTGCAAGTAAATACCTGGAAATTCTTTGTGTATTATCCTCATCAGCAACCCAGCTGAATATTCTATTTATCATTAGTCCAAGGAGAACACATATACTACAATGTTTGAGTTAGCGAGGCAGTTCCGGCAAACAGGGAGTGACGCGGCAGTTAGCGAGGCAGTTAGCGCAGGCAGGGCGGGCAGGAAGGGCGGAGCGCTCACACCCGCTCATAGGGACACCTCCTCTAACGGCACTCTCCCGTCAGCTGGGCTGCAATGGTCTCCACCAGGCACGGTGCTTTCTCTAGGAAGTCAGTACACACCCAGACCGACTGCCCGTCCAAACATGCGGCGGTTCAGGTCTCCGGGTGCGGGGAGTGTCTGAGCCTCTTGCTGCCATCGGCGGGAGGCAGAGGGACTGCTTGCGTGAGGTGCGAGCAGGTGGACGACCTGGTCCGCATGGTGGCGGAACTCAAGGAGGAGGTGCAGAGGTTGAGGGATATCAGGGAGTGCGAGCGGGAGATAGACTGGTGGAGTGACTCCCTGCAGGACCGGAGGGAGAGGGACCGGGGTGAGACGCCCCAAAGGGGGGTGGACCCCCTGCCCTGTTGCCATCGGGCAGAGGGAGGGGACCTGCGAGTTGAGGAGGAATGGAGACGGGTCCCCTCTCGACCTCGCAGGAGATGCCCTCCCCTTCCGGCGCTGCCTTCCCAGGTGCCCTTGAACAATAGGTTTGAGGCCCTGGAGCTTGAGAGACCGGTGGGTGAGGACGATGTAGGAAGCCTGCCCAGGAGGATGCCTGAGGTGAGGAAGTTGACTCCATGCCTCAGGACTGCCTCCACCAAGAAAGAAAGAAGGGTGATTGTTGTGGGCGACTCCCTCCTCAGGGGAACGGAGGGCCCTATTTGTCGGCCTGACCCCACGCATAGGGAAGTCTGCTGCCTCCCTGGGGCCAGGGTCAGAGACGTTACCAGGAAGCTTCCAAACCTGGTTCACCCCTCTGACTATTACCCGCTTTTGATAGTCCAGGCTGGCAGTGATGATCTTGAAAAGAGAAGCCTCAAGGCTATCAAACAGGACTATAGGGGGCTGGGACGATTGGTGGAGGGAGCGGGAGTGCAGGTGGTGTTTTCGTCTATCCCTACGGGGGGAGGGAGAGGCACGGAGAGGACATGGAAAGCTCACGTGGTTAATAGGTGGCTCAGAGGCTGGTGCCAGCACAGAAATTTTGGGTTTTTTCACCATGGGGAGCTTTACTCGGCACCCGGCCTGATGGCCTCAGATGGGTCCCTATCTCCAAGGGGAAAACGGATCCTAGGCCAGGAGCTGGCGGGGCTCATAGAGAGAGCTTTAAACTAGGCGAGAAGGGGGACGGGGCTCAAACAAGGCTTGTTGGAGCCGTGCCGGGGGAAACAATGGCTAGGCTGGGGAAGAAGGCGATGGCCCAGCTGAAGTGCATCTACACTAATGCACGCAGCATGGGTAACAAACAGGAGGAGCTGGAAGCCATCGTCCAGCAGGAAGGCTACGACTTGGTTGCCATCACGGAGACGTGGTGGGACCGCTCCCATGACTGGAGTGCTGCAATGCCTGGCTATCGGCTCTTCAGGAGGGACAGGCAGCACAGAGGGGGTGGTGGCGTGGCTCTCTACATTAGAGAATCTTTTGATGTTGTGGAACTCCAGGCTGGGAATGATAAGGTTGAATCCCTGTGGGTTAGGATCCGCGGGAAGGCCGGCAAGGCTAGCGTCCTGGTCGGGGTCTGTTATAGACCGCCGAACCAGGATGAGGAGACGGATGAGGAGTTTTATAGGCAACTGACAGAAGTTGCAAAATCGTCGGCGCTTGTCCTCGTGGGGGACTTCAACTTCCCGGATATATCCTGGAAACACAACACGGCACGGAGAAAGCAGTCTAGGAGGTTTCTGGAGAGCGTGGGAGATAGCTTCCTGACGCAGCTGGTCAGTGAACCCACCAGGGGTGGTGCCCCGCTAGACCTTCTCTTCACAAACAGAGAAGGACTGGTGGGAGATGTGGTGGTCGGAAACTGTCTTGGACAGAGTGACCACGAAATGGTAAAGTTCTCTATTCTTGGCGAGGCCAGGAAGGGGACCAGTAAAACTGCTGTATTGGACTTCCGGAGGGCTGACTTTGAGCTGCTCAGGACGCTGGTTGGCCGAGTCCCTTGGGAGGCGGTTCTGAAGGGCAGAGGAGTCCAGGAAGGCTGGGCGCTCCTCAAGAAGGAAATCTTAACGGCACAGGAGCGGTCCGTCCCCACGTGCCCAAAGACGAGCCGGCGTGGAAGAAGACCGGCCTGGCTGAACAGAGAGTTGCGGCTTGTGCTTAGCAGAAAAAAGAGGGTTTATAATCTTTGGAAAAAAGGGCGGGCCGCTGAGGAGGACTACAAGGATGTAGCGAGGCTGTGCAGGGAGAAAATTAGAAAGGCTAAAGCTCATCTGGAGCTCAACCTGGCTACTGCCGTTAAAGACAACAAAAAATCCTTTTACAAATATATCAATGCGAAACGGAGGACTAAGGAGAATCTCCATCCTTTACTGGATGCGAGGGGAAACCTAGTTACTAAGGATGAAGAAAAGGCTGAGGTGCTTAATGCCGCCTTTGCCTCAGTCTTTAGCGGCAATACCGGTTGTTCTCTGGATACCCAGTGCCCTGAGCTGGCGGAAGGGGATGGGGAGCAGGATGTGGCCTTTGCTATTCATGAGGAAATGGTTGGCGACCTGCTAAGAAGCTTGGATGTGCGCAAGTCGATGGGGCCGGATGGGATGCACCCGAGGGTACTGAAAGAACTGGCGGAGGAGCTGGCCGAGCCGCTTTCCATCATTTATCGGCAGTCCTGGCTATCGGGGGAGGTCCCAGTTGACTGGCGGCTAGCCAATGTGACGCCCATCTATAAGAAGGGCCGGAGGGCAGACCCGGGTAACTATAGGCCTGTCAGTTTGACCTCAGTGCCAGGAAAGCTCATGGAGCAGATTATCTTGAGGGTCATCACGCGGCACTTGCAGGGCGAGCAGGCGATCAGGCCCAGTCAGCATGGGTTTATGAAAGGCAGGTCCTGCTTGATGAACCTGATCTCCTTCTATGACAAAGTGACGCGCTTGGTGGATGAGGGAAGGGCTGTGGATGTGGTTTACCTTGACCTCAGTAAGGCTTTTGACACCGTTCCCCACAACATTCTCCTCAAGAAACTGGCTGCTCGGGGCTTGGACTGGCGTACGCTTCGCTGGGTTAGAAACTGGCTGGATAGCCGGGCCCAGAGAGTTGTGGTGAATGGAGTCAAATCTGGTTGGAGGCTGGTCACAAGTGGTGTCCCCCAGGGCTCGGTACTGGGGCCGGTCCTCTTTAATATCTTTATCGATGACCTGGATGAGGGCGTCCAGTGCACCCTCAGTAAGTTTGCAGATGACACCAAGCTAAGTGCGTGTGTCGATCTGCTCGAGGGCAGGAAGGCTCTGCAGGAGGATCTGGATAGGCTGGAGCGATGGGCTGAGGTCAACTGTATGAAGTTCAACAAGGCCAAGTGCCGGGTCCTGCACCTGGGGCGCAACAACCCCAAGCAGAGCTACAGGCTGGGAGATGAGTGGTTGGAAAGCTGCCTGGCCGAGAAGGACCTGGGAGTATTGGTTGATAGTCGGCTGAATATGAGCCAGCAGTGTGCTCAGGTGGCCAAGAAGGCCAACAGCATCCTGGCCTGTATAAGAAGCAGTGTGGCCAGCAGGTCTAGGGAGGTGATTGTCCCCCTGTACTCGGCTCTGGTGAGGCCGCACCTCGAGTACTGTGTTCAGTTTTGGGCCCCTCGCTACAGGAAGGACATGGACGTGCTCGAGCGAGTCCAGAGAAGGGCGACCAAGCTGGTGAGGGGTCTGGAGAACAAGTCTTACGAGGAGCGGCTGAGGGAGCTGGGCTTGTTCAGCCTGGAGAAGAGGAGGCTCAGGGGCGACCTTATCGCTCTCTACAGTTACCTTAAAGGAAGCTGTAGTGAGGTGGGGGTTGGTCTGTTCTCCCACGTGCCTGGTGACAGGACGAGGGGGAATGGGCGAAAGTTGCGACAGGGGAGTTTTAGGCTGGATGTTAGGAAGTACTTCTTTACCGAAAGGGTTATTAAGCATTGGAACGGGCTGCCCAGGGAGGTGGTGGAGTCGCCATCCCTGGAGGTCTTTAAAAGACGTTTAGATGTAGAGCTTAGCGATATGGTTTAGTGGAGTACTTAGTGTTAGGTCGGAGGTTGGACTCGATGATCTTGAGGTCTCTTCCAACCTAGAAATCTGTGTCTGTGTCTGTGTCTGTGTCTATCTTTGCTTTCCTGGAAAGTTGCTCAAGAACCTGTAAATACACAGTGGAGATTCTCATTCAAGATTTAAACAGACAAGTGGGAGAAAACAAAGAGTATAAAACCTTCAAAAAAGCCATGATCCAGTTAAGATAAAAGAGAAAGTAATTAACTGCTTACTAATGATGCAATGATCATTTGCCTAGAATAGAGGTTTCAGTCTGCAGTCTTGAGCATTCACAGGAACTGAAGCTACTCAGCACCACAGAGAAGCCCTTAGGGCATTGTACAGCACATTTGCCAAACACAGACATTATCTCAGCCTTTGCTAACCTAATTAAAGACATTATGTCACATAAAACAATGTGAAGCTGGAAAAACCTGAAACACTGAACCCTATTTTGAAAGAGTTGCACTCTTTACCAATGCTTGCCTAGCACACATAACTGCTTTATTCAAGGCTTTCCCATTTGCAGCATTTTATTATCTGCCTACTCCAACACACATTCCTGTGGAGGCAGTACAGGAAGAGGCAACCCACATTCTGAGAACTAAGCCAACTCACATCTCACTGAAACTAATTATCTTAACATTAGGAGTTGGATACTTTGGAAAAATATTCAAAACTTTTTCACCTGTATGTTTTAACTGCTCTGAACAGTAGATAGAAACGTTCATTCTTGCTCCATTTTCACAACTAGCTCTTCAGATTACTCTTAAGACTAACTTAGTGGAAAACACCTGGCCATACTAATTCCAAGACTAGAGCTCACTTTTTACATAAAAAAAAAAAAAAAAAAAAAAAGAGTCTGGAACACTTTTCCATTCATTTGAAAAGGGAAAAGCAGTGTTCTTGTTAACCTAGTCAAGTCCAAATACACAACCTATGCAAGTATCCTCAAAGTTAACATACAAGTAAGACTAGAGTAAGGATTAAGGAAGGCAAATTCATGAAGCCAGAAAGGAAGTTGTTGCATTGTTCTGTAGAACAGGATAAGACACTCTTGCGGGAATGGGAGTGATCTTAGAGTTTGTCTCCTCTGGAAAGTTATACATTTGCATTAAGAACAAAATACATAAACTGTATATGAAGTATTCCATTCCTTTATTTCTGGATATTTTGAAGTTCTCTCTAAGGCACAAACACCTTTCCATTCACTGTATATGGAACTGAAGATTCCAATTCAGACTTCTCAGCTCTGCTACTGAGAGTCTTTTCTCTATGTTTGTTTATGGATTACAAAAAGTTAATGCTCAAGGTACAGTTATTGGTCTTAGTTTTAAGTGGTTAAATCAGATTCATGATCTAGGAGCAGAGTTACCTTCTGTAAGGAATAGCAAGGAATAATCCCTTACTAGTGCTGAGAAACAAGCACCTTGCCACACAGTGGTGACAGAGGACCTACCACAGCCGTCTCAGTTTCACGTTAGGTATCATCAGTGGGATTTATCTCACCTAGGTTAAGACACCTTGGCTTAGTCTAATTGGGTCACTGTAGGCTCACTTAAAAAAAAAAAAAAAAGTATCTGTGTTGTCTGCCCCAGTAAGATGCCTATCTTAAAATGGATTGTGCTATGGAAACATCCATTTTATCCTCTGAATGCTATCTTGAGTAATTTCCTCAGATTCAAATGTTTAAGTTTTGGATGTCCAAGTCTGGGCAGATGACTCATACTTTGTGTTGAAAAGCTTGCATTAACAGTTAGTCATACTCTGAATCCAGTGAGTGACTGCTCTTTGAGTTATGCCTATGTAGTCTACTATGTGCTTAGGAGGTCTTTCTCAACAGGTGCTCTCTGACCTCATCAGTTCTTCCATTTGGCTTTTGAAGCTCATAGTCAAGCAGGCCCTCTCAAGGACTTCCACTAAAGAGTTTTTTTGCTGCTTTTCTTTGAGTATTCAACGCTAGGATCTTGAATACATATATTTTGATGTCTATCTTTGATGACTACAATGTTGATGGAAGAAATGGATTATCTTCACTCTTTCTCCCTCTATCTTTCTTATTTTTGGGTTCAATGACAAAGATTGCTACTCATGTCACTTTGAAGTGTACAGAGAAGACAGGGACAGCCTGTGCATTGGAAAAACTCTTCTCCCTGAAATGGGGTAAGTGGGAGACAATCCTTGAGTGAATGTTTGGAATATTTGGGACGAACTGGAGTAGCCTCAGAGTGCCTCAATTAGAACTATGTTGTGGTGTGTAGGCTAAATATGCAAACAGGCTTAAAGGCTCTGAGTAGTACCAATGAACTGCACAACTGCAGGACAAGAAGCAGTGACCTATGCCCTCTCTTCTTTCCATCAGAATCTGTCCTCTTGTGAGACACTTTCAGACCCTAATGAATTGCAAAGACAGCTGAATCTAAATATCAGAAATCTTGTTTTTCATATATACCTTTATATTTACTTCTATTTGGTGCTTCTCTTGGTTAGTACAAGCCATACATTTCATTCCAAGCTAAGTGAATGTATTGATTAAATAGCTGCTCATAACTAATATCCCAGATAAACAAATAAGGCATAACTTTATCCATTTTTAAATTACTTGTCTCTCTTTACTGACATAGGGAAAGGAGGGGAAGGGAAGGGAAGGGAAGGGAAGGGAAGGGAAGGGAAGGGAAGGGAAGGGAAGGGAAGGGAAGGGAAGGGATTTCAAAATATGTTGAAATCCTCACACATGCAAATATGTGGATGAAGAAAAGAAGAGTGGAGGAGACAAAGAGGACAGGTGGCAGTAGTTTTTGATATTTACGCTTCTTTTCAACACCTAATTATCTTACTGTGTAACTTGCCAAGAGATTCTGAAAACCTACAGTCAGGGGTCAATGTAGATCAGTTAGACGGGTACACAAATAATTGCAGATGATGGTTTGGAAAAACATAAAATTTGTCTAATTTACTGCATTATAATGCAGTATATATATGTATATAAGTATATAAGTATATATATGAATTATAAGACTGAAGAAATATGAAGTGACTAGAATACACATTTTAACCGAACACCTGAAATTGAAAGGTTTATAAAGTTCAAAATGATCTTGATGTCTCTTTTTCCTCCTCTCATGATACCCAATTTCTTCATAAGTCATATATTTTTGACAAATTGGAGTTATGTTAGATGCACGATACTGTTTATTATGTTATACTGTAGTGGGTTTATGTGGCAAGGTTTCGGTAGCGGGGGGTTGCAGGGGTGGCTTCTATGAGAAGAATCCAGAAGCTGCCCCATGTAAGGTAAGGGGCTGTTTCAGCCGGCTCCAAAGGGACCTGCTGTTGCTCAGAGCTGAGCCAATAAGCGAAGTTTTTTGCACCTCTGTGAGAGCATATTTAAGTAGGGGAAAAAAAAAAAAAACTGAAAAAAAAAACCAACTTCTGGGCAACAGCAGCTGGAAGAGTGAGGAGTGAGAGCCAGCCCTGCAGGCCTCAAGGACAGTGCAGCAGGAGGGCAGGAGGTGCTCCAGGCACCCAGCACAAGTTCCCCTGCAGCCTGTGGAGAGGCCCCTGGTGGAACAGGCTGTCCCCCTGCAGCCCATGGGTCCCACATGGAGCAGATCTCCACGCTGCAGCCCGTGGAGGAGCCCCTGGTGGAGCAGGTGGATGTGGCCTGGAGGAGGCTGCGGCCCATGGAGAGCCCCCCACAGGAGCAGGCCCCAGGCCCGAGCTGTAACCCCTGGAGCAGGAACCATGCAGGCGCAGGTGAGCTGGCAGGAGCTGCTGCCCATGTGAAGCCCATTTTGGAGCAGTTTGTTCCTGACAGACAGACCCCATGTTACAGACCCATATTTGGAGCAGTTCTTGAAGAGCTGCTGCCTGTGGGCAGCCCCTACAGGCTCAGTTCGGGAAGGACGGCATCCTGTGGGAGGGACCCTACGTGGAGCAGGGGCAGAGAGTGACTGTGGGGGAGCAAGTGGTGGAGGTGAAACGTTAGGCACTGACTGCAGCTCCCATTCTCCATTCCCCTGTACTGCTCGGGGGGAGGATGTGGAAGAGGGTAGGTGGCAGAAAGGTGTTTCTTTCTTTTGATTCTCATTTATCTAACTTGTTAGTAATAGGCAATAAAATTTCTCTAATCTCCCTATGCTGAGTCTGTTTTGCCTATGTTGATAATTGTTAAGTGATCTCCCTGTCCTCATCTCAACCATTGAGTCCTTTTTATTTTATTTTCTCCCCTCTCCCTTTAAGGATGGGTAGTGAGAGAGCAGTTGTGGTGGAGCTCAGCTGCCCACTTGAGTAAAACCACCACATATACAAACTAATGAACCAAACTGAGGAACCTGCATAACTGCTAATACATGTGAATGTGATGCAATAGAAAGACTGGAAGAGTAGGAGCTGTGGAAACGAGGAAGAAACTTAAAAAGACACAGTGGAGAAGAGAGGAGATTGAATGACACTAATTATGCAACTAAGTGCAAACAAGTAAATGATGACTGATGAAATAAACCAGGTTAGGTCAATATTCATTCAAGAAGGAATGAAAGAGGTAATTTTGCTCTAGCTTCCTTAACCTGCCCTGTTACTCTTGTATCTATAAAAAGATATCTATAGTGAGATGACTCTACTACAAGCAACTTTAATTACTTGAAGTAATTACCTATTGACAGGATTGACTTCACAAAATAGACTAGAGCAGAAATTACACTGAACAAATTATGCTGAAATATCCAGCATATTTCTTGACATGACAAACTTCTCCTCCAATTAGTCACTGAGAAAATGCAAGTTTTAGTGCATTATGTATAATTCTAGTAAGCAGCAGGGTCATAGAGAAGAGAGACACTTAGAGAAAGGTAAATCTTGTGCTGAAATTGCTGAAATAACATGAGTTGTCTGTGCTTAAATGTGTGAAATACTAAGCACAAAATAAATCTGTAAAGCAGATTTCCAATATGAAGAAAAGAGACTGAAAATAAAGAAAACTGACTGATATAAAAAAAAAAAAGAAAAAAAAGAAAAAAGACATTTAAAAGGCTGCTTGAAAATTTAGTGGGAAATTAGAAAAGGTAGTCATTAGAGGTCAGAAAACATTAGGATAAAGTAAAAATAGCTAAAACTTGTGTTAGATATTGCACAGAAATGAACATAAAGGATAAAGTGATCTTTGACCACAGAAATTTACAAGAAAGCCGAAGTGGAATTTGCAATGAAATAAGAAGGCTAATGTTAACTTTGAAAGGAGATAGAATCATGTGCGCGATTTTCAAGTTAGACAAGGATGCAGATCCTTTTTACAGAAGGAAGGGATGCCATCCAAAGGGACCTGGACAAGCTTGAGAAGTGGGCCCACATGAACTTAATGAGGTTCAGCAAGACTAAGTGCAGGGTGCTGTACCTGGGTTGGGGCAAACCCAGGTATGAGGACAGACTGGGAGAAAAACTCATTGAGAGAAGCTGTGCAGAGAAGGACTTGGCGGTTCTGGTGGACAAAAAGCTTGACATAAGCCACCAGTGTGTGCTTGCAGCCAAGAAGGCCAACTGCATCCTGGGTTGCATCAACAGAGGAGTGGCCAGCAGGTCGAGGGAGGTGATTGTGTCCCTCTGCTCTGCCCTTGTGAGACCCCACTTGGAGTACTGCATCCAGGCCTGAGGCCCAGAGCACAAGAAGGATGTGGGTCTGTTAGATGGGTCACAAGTTGTTCAGAGGGCTGGAGTACCTCTCCTGTGAAGAAAGGCTGAGAGAGCTGGGACTGTTAAGCCTGGAGAAGGCTCCGGGGTGACCTTATTGCAGCCTTTCAATACTTAAAGAGAACTTATAAAAAACACAAAGAGCATCTTTTTGCTTAGTCAGATAATGACAGGGCAAGGGGGAATGTTTTTAAACTAAAAGAGGGGAGATAACATATATATGTGAATAATCAGAGAGTCTAATTAACTGGCATTATGATGATATTCAGATGGTTACATGCATGCTGATTAAGAAGTGAATGGTAATGTCCATTTCTGAATGCAAGAAGAATTACTGTAAGTTATTGCAAGTCTGGTAGAAAATATTCTTAATGATTCTATTAAATTTTTAGAATGACACCATATCCCTTCAGAACAACAGTTATTAGATCCATGTTTAAGCAGGGGGAAAAAAGAAAAAAAAAAAAGCACAAAAATGAAAGCTCTTGCATGTGATAATAAATAGCAAAAAGTGTTGTTAGAAATTGTCAGCTTATCCACTTATCCACTGGGGATGGTATATGAACCAGAAGCATCAGTAAACCATTAATGACATGTGATCACGCACAAACAATTGTATCCCCAGAAAGTATCCGGTAAGGGGCTGTCAAATAAATAGAGGTAAGTATTAAAAAGCCAGTGGTACAGTGCCATGAACAGTTCTAGTTTACACTGGAAAATGTACATAAGGGGGCTACCAGAATGAACAAAGTGAAAGACCTGTTTTACAAAGGGAAATTAAAAGAGGATTTGTTTGTTCTTTGTTATTGTTGTTGTTGCTCATAGTGATGGTTTTTACCTTAAGGAAAATAAGAGTTAAAACGTAATTCATAAATACCCTGAGTTTACAAACATCATGTTGAAAGAAGGCAAATTTAAAGTAAGTGCTGTGACAAAAATAAATTAGCTTAATCTAGTCCTGATGTAGAAACAAAAGGTTACTAATTATTAGAAGCATGAAGCCTGTCTTAGAAACCCTGTAGCAAGAAGCCCAACAGGCTGCAACATCTTGGGAAGTAGAATCTATGACACAATTCCACAAGTGGAATCTATGACACACCAGTATCTGGATTTGGACCTGATTATACTAATGTTTTTTTCCCCATCTCTTTTAATCCTATTTCTTTTTATTTATGGATTCTTTTTTTTTTTATTATTTTTTTAATGTTTGTGGTGACTGTAAAGCTGTTGCGTATATAGATTCAATATAACAAACTGGAGAATGGACTAATGTTACAAGGCAAGTGATACGATTAATAAGCCACTCTTCCATTTATCATTGATATCATATGTAGTTAGATTCATAGATATATATATATATATATGTCACATAGACATACATAACACATACACGTATGGAATGTGCATAATATTGTCAGGTAGTATTTCAATAAACTCAATGATCTAAAACTGTTTATGTATGATTAGAAGGTGATAGGAAAATATGTAACTTTTTTCTTTCTTTCTTTCTTTCTTTCTTTCTTTCTTTCTTTCTTTCTTTCTTTCTTTCTTTCTTTTTTTTAGTGGAAAATGTAAGAGACCGTAATGGCAAAACTGGTCATTATCAAAAAGAACTTTTTTTAATGATATGTAATTCAGGCACATTTTAAGTGTTTTAAGTGACTTAAGAGAGAAGATTAAGGAACTTAGAAATATCCTTCAAAAGTTCAATCGTGTCTTTTACGTTTTATCTTCCATTTTCAAGTTCCTGTTACATAATGTAGTCACATATTTAAATAATCTTACACACAATACATTTCTGCTTCAATTTTCGTATGAGTAAATAGAAAAGAGATTCATTTTTCTGACTTTTCCTTCTTATTTTACTGAAAAGAAATTGGCTCAAAATTTTACCAGTCTTCTCAGAAAAAAATTCTTCAAACAGTTTCTAGCATATGTAGGACTAAATCTTGCTGTGCTGACTTCATTTTCTTGGAAGAAAGAGATCATAGGAAGCCTTGTTACTTTTCATCTATATTTCCATGTTATAAAACAGTCTGGTCCAGTCACCACCAAAGTGAATGTGAATTTTGAAGTTGAACTCAAGGGCAGTAGAATCTGTTATCCAAGTACAGCACTTTCTTAAGAATTAATACACTGCTAGCTTTTATTATGTTTTTGCAGGAATTCAAATGCCTTATTTTTATTACACAACTACCTCAGGAACCATTTAAATAAACACCGAATATCTCAGTAACTATTATGATCAAATGCGCTTTCCTTTTCCTGAGAAACATCTAAAGATGTGTTATGAAGTAGAAACTGCAGTATTCATGTCCTCATAAACTGACAGTGCTACACATGGATCTATTGCATGGATACTATTTTTTGTCCTCACCATGAACTACCCTTTTAAACAAATAACCCAGACTTTTTTTTTATTATTATTAATGTTGCTTATAAATGCCTACTATTCATCAGCCCTAAGCAGTGTGGATCTGAGAAGTAAAATGATGTACTAAAATATGCTAAGAGTCATCAAAAACTAAAGCAATATTTGTGGACAATGGAAAAATTATGTTCTGTCTGGTCCATATTGAAGCTTACCTTCTTAATACCTCATGGCATATGCCATGATTCATAAATAGAACTATATCATTTTTGCAAATGAAAGAAGAAGTAGAAAATATGTGGAATATCTTTAAGGTTAGGTTTAGATAGAGTGTTTAAGTCTTTGGCCAGAAATGTGGGAAGAAAACAAAAAAAAAAAAAGAGAGAAAAAGGGTTAATAGCATGTCTACAGAAATTATAATAAAATTGTGCAAGCATAACTGGCATCTGGATACAGCTTTGGGGGTGGATGGAGAACCAGTAAAGAAAAACTTAAGAGTGTCATTTTTAGGAGTTTTGATCTCCTGAGCACGAATTTCCAGATGGCCTAACTAAATTAGGATCTCAAACCCTAGAGAAAGTCCTCATAGTGCTGAATAAATGCTTTTGAAAATATTATCTTTGGATATTAAAGAGTCTGAATATATTTTAGAATGACTATAATATAAAATGTTTACTATTAGAAAGTGACAAAATTTTCAAAATGAAGGGTGAAACTTTCACGTGTCTCATTCATTTATCCTTAAATGATGCACACCGCATTGTTTTTTTTTTCAAATTATTATTGATTAGTGTCATCCTTCCCCTATACAAACATCACTGAAAGCTTTTTTAAATACTTAGAAATTGAGTTTCTTCCCTGCAACTACTTTATTTAACTCTATGAAAATGTTAAGAGTGAAAGAAGCTGTCTTGCATGACCTCTGGAAACACCACAGAGGAGTGAAGCAGATTCCTCAAATGCTTTAGATAGAAGCAAGTGGTAATAACTAGATTGGGCTGTAAATTTTGCATTTCACCATCGGTCTGTCAGAAATGGCTGAGTCAACAAAGCAAAACACTTCATAAAAATATGCTGGTTTAAAAAAAATCTTTTAACAAAACATAGGCAGGGTTCTGGCATAACCCTGTTCAGTTGTTGGCTAGCTCACCCCAGCCAGAGGGGCATCAGATTCTTGGGAGCTTCACAGCCTGATACTTAAAACAGGGCCAGCAATGAGATAAATTTTGTCACCTGTGGTGTCTCTAGGCACTGAATAATCTATGCAATGACTGTTTTAGAGTAATGGACTTCAAAAACTTAGGAGAGATGCTAGATAAATCTGTTCATCTAGGTAAAAGTCAGGTTCCTTTCAGACTCCATGAACACAACTTCAATCAGGACTTCTTAAATGTAACATTTACAGAATCACACACCCCCCCCCTGCATGAATTGAAAACCAGAACAAAACGTGAATTTGACTTAAATTTTTAAAATATTTATAGACTGCACATTTCAGTTTTGTCTTTTCTTAACTCTAGATTTTACTATTTCTTTCAATTTTGTCTTTAACTTTTTTGTGTTGATTAGATTTGCAGCTTAAAGGATGAATATGACAATAAAATCCTTTCCAGAAAAACATTATATTAAAAACATGTATTTTCAGAAAAGCACAGGAGATAGCCAATTTACATATGTCCAATTAGCACCTGGACTAGACACAGTGTTTATTTTAATGTGCCTGATTTTTTTCAGTTGTTATGTGAAATATTGCATGTGAAAATGTGTACTGCTCTATCTCATGCAAATTTTAGCTTGTGCAGTATTTTATCATTATTATTTTAGTTATCATCAATATTTCATGACAAAATATAAATGCTTGCATTGGCTAATGAAAGTATATGTCATGCCCTTTTCCATATAACAGTAAGCATTTATAATGTCTATTATCAATAATTTCTTGTTTCAAATTTTACATCTAATACTGAGAACCTAATAAATGATGGCCCTATTTTCTAACACTTAGCCTACCTGGATCATTAAGAATATAAAGTAAAAGGATACTTCATATTAGCAAACCAGAAATCAGCTCTGGAGTCAATGCTGATCAGTTTATTGCACATATTTGTTTACTACCTAACATTTTAATGTATTGTATTAATTTATTTTATTTTATTTTATTTTATTTTAATTTTATTTTATTTTTAAGATACAGAATTCAGCAGTATGGACAGTTTATATTTGTTTTCTTTGGTACAAATTACTTAGCTGAAACTGTGAGATACTGTAATTAATAAAAAAAATATAATTTGGAGAGCTTATAATACAATCATAACAAGATTAAGTAAAATAAATCAAAGCCAATTTGTGCTTGGTTGTTTTGGGAATAACATTTCTGTCAAGTTGTTGAACAGTAATCATTAAAACATGGGAATAATCCACCTCCTAATTAAACAACAATAAACAATTGTCAGTGGCACATAATTGTTAAAAGTCAACAAAGGAGGCATTAGTGTAAACAAAGATTAGACATAGTTCTTGAAAATGGGAATGGGAATGTTATTTAATGCCTGACAGAACAGACTAGACTAGGGATAAATATTTGCAATACTGAGGTTGCAAATAGCTCCATTAATATCATTTAGATAGTAGAGTAACTAAGTAGTCCATTGATAATGCAATGAATATGTTGCATATTTTGTCTCCTGTCTTTACCCGTGGAGATGTTGTTCCCCCCCTTGCCATATAGGTTGTTTTTCTGTATTTTCCCTACCTCCAAATCTTATGACTAGGTATATTTTCAAAAGGCTTTTTAGGTCAAATCATTCGGTTCCACCAACAATATTTCAGAAGCCACACACTTTAATTAGTGGGAAACTCAGATTAATTCACCAGATCTGGGGAAAGTGGATGCCCTATCCCTGGAGGTGTTCAAGACCTGGCTGGATGAGGCCCTGGGCAACCCGATCTATTGGGTGGCATCCCTGCCCATGACAGGGGGGTTGGAACTGGATGGTCTTTAAGGTCCCTTCCAACCCAAGCCATGCTATGATTCTATTCTATGATCTTGCACCTCTCAATTCAATTCCAAGCTCTGCTACTAAACTATCAGTTCATCTAAGTATGAGGACACATATACACATGCACCTACACCCCCACCCCACCCACCACATGTACACACATATAAACATGTATGTAAGTATGAATATGTTAGTCGTTTAAACCTTGATCTGCAGAAGTGTTCAGGCACTTGACATGTAAATCTGAAATCTGAACAGTATTGATTCAACGTAATTTAGGGATAACCCAAATTCCTCAGAAGCGTCTGAGTACAGGTGTATTGTAAGTAAGTCTACCTTTTGGTTTGCTAGATGAAGATGAGAGACAAGCAGTTCTCACAGGAGAGATGAGATACCCCAAAATTCTAATTTATCAAATGGAAATTTGTTCCTGTGTCTGTATCCATCTAAGCGTGAATTTCACCTCAATAGCCCTTTCTGAGTGGCTTTATACCCCATTTTGGAGTGGTTTTGCAAATGTTGAGGTGATTTAGTAGACTCAAACCTGTGTCAAATTTATATACAACATACTTTCTCAGTTCCCACCTACAGAGGCTAGAGTTTCTTCTGCTAAATCTTCAATACGCACTGAAGAGTTTTTGCACTCTGAAAAGGAGGCCCATGTAAATAAATGTAAAATTGAATCTTGAATATCAAAATCCTTCTGCAGCTTCATGCTATTGATGTCAACAACGCAGTGATTTATGCACTAGAAATGCCATAAAAGGCAGTTCCTTATTTTGAGAAGTTTTTCTGGTAGTGCAACATCACACTCGTTTTTAGTTTGATTCCTTTCAGATCTGTGGATTGTGAAACAGAGGAAGGACTTGTTAAGCATTTTGGATTAAAAGCAGCTCACGAAAGCACACATCATGTGTAAATCAATAGTATCCTAAATACTTATTAGTACCTTATTCATATACAACAAACCGCTTTTATTATTGTTGTAACTCCACTAATTTATCAAAAATATTTACAAATATACACATGAAAATACTCAGATAATATATGGCCTACAAGAAGTTAAAAAACATCCAAACATGAGTTTAGGATGTTCTAGTGAATTCTGATTTACAAATGAGTCATGGATTATTTTTTTTTTTTACTATTGAAGTTTTATTTGCAATCTTCCATATTTCCCCAGAAGGTAAACACAATATTTTACAATACAGTGGATGACTTGGCATCCTATACAATCTGTCCAAAGGAGAGGTGATGTAGTGCAATGTCAGTGCAAGTTTCTCTATAGCTTCATTATTAAAGCTTGGTGTTTTCATTATTATCCCAATACTTTCAAGGAAACCATTACAGAATACATCAATTGAGGTTAACTAATCACATCTGTGAGTATCCCATGTATCATATGTATCATTCTGCACAAATCCAGGAAGGAATATAAATGTTCATTTTCCACAAACTAGCCATTATTACTGTTTTCAAAGTGTTTTCAGAGATACACGTACATGAAGATACTTGATCAAGGAAAAAATCTGTAAGGAAACTAAAATTATAGTATTAATATTACAGCTGTTCCAGCAGTGATTTCCTCATTAAAGATATAACATTGTATTTTAAATAGAAAAGCTTGAGTAACCACCAATTTGAAATCTGCCATCTAGATAGACTGTTGATACATATTAAATTAAGGGCATTGATGACCTATTTGAAAGCACAGCTTTCTAAACTACTGCAGAAAAAAATGTTTTTCAACAAATGAAGGAAGTCAATGGTCAAGGATTCAAAGGATTCAACTTATATGTTTGCAGATGAGGATAGGGATGTTCTTCCTGCATATGACAAGAAACACATTCCTAGTATGTATTTGCATAATCCTTAATTTATAAGGTCTTCATTGGGATCTCCTTTGAGCAGTGGCTTTTTACTTCAATTCAGAGGAGCTATTTTAAAATTGTTTTTCAGCATGTGTAGGGATGGCAGAAGCTGGCCTAATGCTATTTCCAAGTTCTGCACTTTCCTTAAAAAAAAAAGTAACATTCTCCCTCCCCACCCCCACTTCACAGGGGATATCCTAGAGAGTTTCCAGGAATAGTTATGTACCTCCTTAGACACATTTTTTTTAATTAAAATTATAAAGATTTTTATCTTATTTACTTATTTATTTATTTAACATGTTAATTGAGGAGATGTGATCCTGTTATTCATAGATTAATTCTGATATATTATTAATTTCTGATAATTCTAATATGCGAGGGGATTTTATCAATGTTTACGTATCTTAAGTGTGGGAGACAATGGGATTTGGCCAACCTCTTTTCAGTGGTTTGTGGGGATAAGATAAGGGGCAGTGGTCAAAAAATGGATGACAGGAAGTTCCGCACCAACATGCGAAAGAACTTCTTCACGGTGAGGGTGAAGGAGCACTGGAACAGGCTGCCCAGGGAGGTTGTGGAGTTAATTCTGGTATGTGGGGACATGGCTCTGAGTTACCTGAGGAGAAGCAATGAAGCTGAATCTGCCTTCAAAATTTGGAACTGATGGAGTCAAAAAGCTACATATTTTTTCTCCATTGAATTTTATATTTCTCTTTTCTTACATAATACTTTTGTGAAAAAAAAAAAATCGAGTAAAGTTTCTTTTTATAGACAAAATTGTAAATTTTCTTTTTTTTTTGTCCTTTTTTCTCCTTTTTTAAACTCAGCTGCTCAAGTCAATAGTAATTTTCCTATTGATTGGCTATTGCAAGCATTATTGCAATTGGCAAAAGATGGAACATATAAAATCAAGTGACCTTTGGTTGCATAAACTGTACAAGAAATATTTCAAATGCTAATGAAAACTATAGACATATCTAAAAATAGTTCTCTCTCTTGACATTCTGGTCAAGATATTATTGCCATATAATATTAATACAGTGTATATTAAAGAGATTAAAAAATAACTAACGCATTGAAAAAAATCAGTCATCTGTGGGGATTAATCATCTAATGGGATGCTCCTAGTGTGCATACACACAATACTTGTGTTATATGGCATTTGATATTTTCATCAATGAACTGGAAATAAACATAAAATTACCATTGACAAAATATGTCTACCACATAAAGGTCAGGCGTGGTGACGACAAAACAGTTATCGTATGCAACTTGAAATGCTTATTTAGCCTAAGCCATTAAAATTAAATGTGATTTAATACTTAATTACTTAGTCAAATGTTGAGTCAAATGGATGTTGAGTCCAATAGTAGGGATATCTTGTGAAATGTGGTGGTTTGCGATGTGGAGTGAGTCAGTCTCTCTGGATGAATAAAAAAACTGAAACTTAGCAGCTTACAGAATATTCACATTAACGATTTTCTGAAGAGAAAAATACAAATGCATGACATAACATTTAGAATGAAAATTTTAAAATATTATTTTTGTATGGATATTCAAGAAATATTTAAATTAGCACAGTCCAATTATCAGCACCACAATTTGGCAACAATACTAGAGTCAGTACTATTATTTTCACAAGTCTATTGTAATTAAATGGTAGAATATGACCAGGATCTATATCATCTTATAAGAAAGCACATTGCACTGTAACAATGGCAGCAGTTCTCTGTGTATTAGAATTCATCATACCGATTCATCAGTAGTTTTCCTATAACATTTGATTCTTTTCTTGGAGACCTTCAATCAAAACATTGAGCTTAGATGAACTCAGTTAACCCATAACATCTAACAGAATAAAAGTACAAAGTCGTGAAGTTGCAGAGAGTGCTATTAAAATTGATTAAATGTGATTGGAAACATAGACATTAAATATAATAGATAGAAACTACATTGTCAGCTGCTTCCAAATGTGCTGGAAAGATCACAGAGATCTTTCTGTAGAGATAGATTTTGTTGCCAAAAAATTTTGCATACAGTGAGAACAATCATGTGCAAATGAATGTTTCCATGCCAGGCAATGAGTTTATGGAAATAAGAAGAAAGTGGATTAGACAATATTACAATATGAGTAAACCTTTTCATTGAGTTCCACCTCCAAGTAGTACCACAATTCAGGTTTTTCACAAATAACTGGAAACTTCCACTAATTTTCTCTGTAAAATGCTACTGTGACTTCACATGTGATTTTTTCTTCACTTGTAATGCACTGAGTCAGGCACCTTGTTTCTTTAATCCTTTCAGTACATATGAACCTAAATTTTGAAATAAGATGTTGTATTATTGGAATAGCCATAAAGAATGTGTTGCGCTATTGCATTTATAAGTGTATGTAAGAAGATTACATAACAAAATAAGGCCTATATATTACCATAAGAAGGGTGTGTAAGAAGCTGGTAAACCACAGGAGTTTTCTGCCAGATGAGTACTCCTAGCCAGATTCTACAGAGATCTGTTCAGAAGCCTATTCAGTATAATAATGACTCTGATGGAGCAGTCAGTACACTTGTAAACTGGAAGACTTATTCCATCCTGAGTCATTGTGAGCAATCCACAGGACTTCCCAAAATTCAGAAGATTCTGAAAATAAACAAACAAACAAATAAATAAATAAAATAATAATGTGGAAATTAAATAAAAACAAATGTTATTTCTATTCGCGACTTTGAATTCAGTGAATATATTAGAATGTGTCAGAGGGACCTTGACAGGCTGGAAGGTTGGGCCGAGAGGAACCTCATGAAGTTCAATAAGCGAAAGTGCAGGGTCCTGCACCTAGGAAGGAATAACCCTAAGCACCACTACAGGCTGGGGGCTGACCTGCTGGGGAGCAGCTCTGCAGAGAGGGACCTGGGAGTCCTGGTGGGCAGCGGGCTGACCATGAGTCAGCAATGTGCCCTTGTGGCCAAGAAGGCCAACAGTATCCTGGGCTGCATTCAGAAGAGTGTTGCCAGCAGGTCAAGAGAGGTGATCCTCCCCATCTACTCTGCCCGGTTCAGGCCTCACCTGGAGTACTGTGTCGAGTTCTGGGCTCCCCAGTACAAGAGGGACATAGAACTACTGGAGTGAGTCCAGAGGAGGGCTACGAAGATGATGAGAGGACTGAAGCAGCTGTCGTACGAGGACAGGCTGAGAGAACCGGGCCTGTTTAGCCTGAAAAAGAGAAGACTGAGGGGAGACCTCATCAATGTATATAAATATCTGAGGGGAGAGTGTCGAGAGGATGGAGCTGGTCTCTTCTCAGTTGTGCCCAGTGACAGGACGAGAGGCAATGGGCACAAACTGGAGGTTCCAGCTGAATATGAGGGGGCACTTCTTTACTGTGGGGGTGACAGAGCACTGGAACAGGTTGCCCAGAGAGGTTGTGGAGTCTCCTTCTTTGGATATATTCAAAACCCACCTGGATGCCATCCTGCACAATGTGTTCTAGGTGATCCTGCTTGGCAGGGGGGTTGACCTAGATGATCTTTAGAGGTCCCTTCCAACCTTGGCCATTCTGTGATTCTGTGATTCTGTGATTCTGTAATTAGCAGATTTTCTTTCCCCTGAAAGCTCACCATGATTGCTCTGTGAGCATTTGCTATGCTTTTAGAACAAATGATGCAGATTCAGACATTTGATACAGTAATTGAATCTTTCATCCATTTTGCAAATAAAGATTTAAGATTAAGTTAGAAAGGTACAATAGAAGTACTGTAGAATTTTGAGAACTTTAAGAATAGCACCTGCATGGCTGAGCTAAAATCCGTTATGTTTAAAAATAAATCAATATCTTAGATAGAGACTGGGGAAGATAAGGGAGGCATCAACACTACAGAAAAGGATGCAAGTGGTACAGTACATTTCAAACAAATATGAATCAATACAGTAATGTTATTGCAAAGTGCAAATTTCATTTGGGATATGTTAATAGAAGTCTCATATATCAGACAAGGGCATAATTATTCCACCCTTCTCAGAACTTAAGAAGTTTCAGAAGGGATGTTTTGGGCACCACACCTCAGAAAAGATATAGACAAGACAGAGACAATCTACAGAAGAATATTGACTAAGATGAGAGGTTTATTTCCTTTAAGGAAAGCCAGAAAGATGTATTTATTTATATTTAATCTAAAAAAAAAAAAAAGAACTTCAGGTGGCAAAAGAGAGAGAGAGAGAACTTCAGGTGGCCATGCAGAGAGAATGGTCATAGTATCGATAAAGTGTGTACAAGTGTACAAAAGTTGTGTTTAAAACATGTAAAGATGTATCAGTTCAATTTCACTGGGGGTGGCAAGAAGCAGTTGCCCTATTGTTGCTGAGATGATTTAGGTAAGATACTGTGACACCAGCATACGATTCTGTGTGGAATCATAAACTTTGCAAGTTTTCAAAAACAGGTTGGACAAATATCTTCATATAGCACTATAGAAATAACACATTTCGTACCAGCTCAGACTGATGAATTACATCAATGCCTTCCAACCTTTTTAAAGGCCTCCCAGCCTCCACCTCTTTCCTGCCTCCCAGCTTTTTGGAACCAAAACAAAACACAATAGCATGTCATCTGTACCATTGTTACAGAGGTTTTCTTTAACTCGGGAATAAAGGCAAACTAAACTCTGCATATTTATCACCTGTATTTCCCCATGCTTTTTTTTACTTGCTCCTAGGCATAGGAATCTGTAAGTATATTTGATGAGCTAGTTTTTTGTTTTGTTTTGTTTTTGTTTTTGTTTCATTTGCAGGGTATTTTCTGATGTCTGCAAACCCCAGGCTTACAAACAATAGATAAGGTGCCCCCTCAGGCTTCCTAGATTTCTTTCAATGGTTCGTGGTCAATATATAGCAGCAAAAATGACAATAGTGATGCAGAAGCCTTTTGGTCCTGCCAGTAGTCATTTAATATTTTCAGTTCTTGTTCATGCATGGTAGAACAAAATGAAACTGAGAAAAGAGAACAGTAGAAAACAAACCTTGCACACCGTTAAATATTACATGTGAAAACTAATGGCAAAGACTGAATTTTTTATCTCTGCCCCTTCCCTTTAATCCTCTTCTTCCCCCTTATCTCACTAGGTTACTGTCTCTATTGCTTACAAAGCCCTATGGCTGCTTTGAGGCAGGCACTTTTTATTCTCCTCTTTATTGTAGCATAACTGCTGTAATCAAGATTTTAGAGTCACAAAAGCTGAACAGGGGAGTTCTAAACCTTAAGCACCAGATGTGAAAGGCCAGTAGTGCAACAATCCATATAACCTTTCAAAACAGGCAGAGAAAGTTAATGAGTTACTCCACAAACACTCTTCAAAATGTTTTGCTCCAGTCTCTTAACTATCAAAACCTCATGTTAACTCATTTTCCCATGTCTGAACATTTTTAGTGGAGTACATTTGCTTTTGAAAGATTTCAGCCTGTAGCACTCTGTGTTCTCTTACAAAAAATATATTTTTTTTCTTTCCCTGTGGCTTTTTTTTTTTTTTTTAATTTGGCACTTTGTAGTTTATTACATTCCTTGCTTGCATGTACATGCACCTTGGCATTACACTGCTTTAACATGAAGACTGGGAAATCAAGATACAACAGGTTTCCAAGGACTGGCAAGCATGCGTTTGCATGGAGCATCTCAAGAGATATCTGGCATTTACTATATAAGGAGAAATTTGCTAAAAACAACATTAAGGAAAGAATCTGAAGAAATTATTTTATTAGCTTCCAAAATAGATGTTCATATATATACATATACATATATATAGGAAGTGGAACAGCAGACAAACACGTTAATTTGCTTGGTACTGCTCTTTTGAACCTGGCATGTATTAAAAGTAAAAACGTCACCTAAAAAGAGATCCATCTGCCCTAGTTTAGGCATCTAACATGGTAACTAAGTTACAAAGTGACTAAGACAGTTATTATACACTCTTTTAATAGTCAGTGCAGAGAAATACCATCTCCAGACAGCGATTCATCTCTTTCTGAGACAGGTGTCTAGGACAGATCAGATAAACTGCCCTCTAGAGATGCCTGTGTCTCTTTACTGACTTTAGGGGAATAAGAATATCTTAGACTTGGATATCCAACTTCTAGACCTCTGAAATTGTGTGTGATGAATTCCATTGTGATATGGTCAAAGCACTGACACAAAATCATTCACCTAAGGGGAAAAAACAAAACAAACAAACAAACAAACAAACAAACAAAAAATTCCAGTTAAATCCTCTACATTTTATACCCCAAAATTGGAGTGAATGAAAATTCAATAATATTTAAATGACTTTTATCTGTTATCTGAATTAATTTTGCTTGATGATATAATCAGCTTTTCTCATACTAATTTGTAAGATGTCTTTTATAAGAAGACAAAAATTTACAACATAGGTGATGTTTCCATATGAAAATATAGAAGTCCGGAAATGAAGTAGAAGTATTACAGCAGTGTTTAATATTTATAATAATGGTTATTAGATGTAATTAAGATATCTAATTAAAACATGATTTATTGTATTTTATTTTATTAATTTCAAAGTCATCCAAGAGACATAGGAAGGAAGTCATGAATTTTGATTGGTTCTAAGTGCATAAGTGCTTCAGCTTGTCTTGAAAATCTCTGCTTTAACTAATGTAGTATACATAGTCATATGATCATACATCTTCAAACCTAGTCATGAACAGTCTTATTGTGTGATAGTGTTGACTTCAAGGCTGCCATTCACATAAGAATAAGTCATAGGATCAAGAGCAAATGTTTTTGCTCTTAGGAAGCGTTTTCTGCTGCAATAATATTTTTCCAGAAATTTGTATATTTGGCTTTTCTTGTAAGGAGTAAATGAGACTGTTGACAAAGGCTTTGCAATTCTTTTGCCTTTGAAAACGCAAAGAATGCAAGCCATAAGAAGGTTTTACTTATGGTAAAATGAAATGTTTATAGGAAGGGTGTGAGAACCAGGGAAGACGGGTGTGATAACCCACCACTTGCGCGATAGAGGACCACATGGGCAACTTGCCAGGAGCTTTGGGTAACTGTATGGTGGTTTTACAACTAATTATAGAAGAAAATGTTTCTAAGCATAGATACCCAAAAACAGAAGATATATTTTCAGAGCTGAGTGAGAAAGGCTATCAGTAGGAAGAAAATATCGCAGCACCTTTAAACATCTGTCACTTTTTACATCTTTTTACCTCTGAGGTGCCAATGTATATTGTAGAGCCACACTCTGAATCTGGTAAAAAATGGTCATACTTGGATACATAAGGAAAAGCAGCATGCTGTTTTTCAAAGGTGTGAATGCCTACACTGTGCAACAGAAGTCCCTTCCAGTAGTTTTGGAATATATTGGGTCTAATATTTATCCATGAAATGGTTTATTTATCAATAATAAATAATTGGTTAGGATTGCTATAACTGAAATGCTTAGAACAATGCATCAATTTTGATCAAAGTTTTTCTAAGGAAAAACAGACAAATTTCATTTTCAGAGGAAGATAAGATGTTGGAATTTTGATTAACAATTCTGGAATTTCAATAGGGTGTCATTTTATGATTTTTATTTTTGCATTCTCATCTAATACAAGAATATTCTGTCTTAATATTTCAGAACAATGGTAAATAGATGTAAAATAATAGGAAGATCAGACTAAAGATCTAAAATAAAAAAATGATTTTCTTTTGAGAAAAAAAATAGATCAGAAAATGTAATCACTTCAAATTTTAATTATATATTGAAAATTTTAAAGAATTATGATTTCAAATGAAAACAAATTTTGGGAGTGCTGAAGTTTGCTTTGAATCTGAATAGTCAGAAATTTGGGTAAATGTGCATTAAAGATATCTCATGGTGTATTGCAAATATAATAATTTATTTCTTAAGAGTTGATGTTTAGAGGAGATGGCAAAGAAGGCAGTGAAGGTATGCACTGGAAGGTAAATTGGTTCCTCTGTTTTACCTCTAAACACCAGCGCAATAATTTAAGTTGGCAAGAGGGAGAGAGACACAGAGGTTTTGGGGACCTTTGTCACTCGTCAATTGAAAACTCAGATGTATTTGTGAATTTAGTTCTTCCCAGAAGGAATAATAGAATCAAAGAATGGTTAAGGTTGGCAGGGACCTCTAGGTCCATCTGGTCCAACCCACTACACAAGCAAGTACGCCCAGACCAAGGTGCCCAGGTCTATGTCTGGGAGGCATTTGAAGATCTCCAAGAAGGAGACTCCACCCTCTCTCTGGGCAACCTGTGCCAGGGCTCAATCACCCTCATGGTAAGAAGTGTTTCCTCATGTTCAGACAGAACTTTTTGTGCTGCAGTCTGTGCCTGTTGCCTCTTGTCTTGTCAGTGGGCACCACTGAAAAGAGTTTGGTTCTGTCCTCTTTGAACCCTCTCCTCAGGTGTTTTGCACACTTCTCATATTCTTTGCACTCTTTTCACCATGAGGACAAAGTCATTTACAGCTGTGTAGATGATGTTTTTGATAAGAATATTTTATACTATTAAGAAGTTTGGCAAATCCCCATTAAGTGAATGGTATGTTGATTGGTATTAGTTTGCATTGGCCCCACATTCTTTGTTTTCCTTTAGGAAACAAGTCTTCAAATGCTTTTAATATTTCACAGCAGCTTAACCATTTCTCTAAACGCTTTTCTCTTTCTCTTTCTCTTTCTCTTTCTCTTTCTCTTTCTCTTTCTCTTTCTCTTTCTCTTTCTCTTTCTCTTTCTCTTTCTCTCTCTTTCTCTTTCTCTTTCTCTTTCTCTTTCTCTTTCTCTTTCTCTTTCTCTTTCTCTTTCTCTTTCTCTTTCTCTTTCTTTCTCTTTCTCTTTCTCTTTCTTTCTTTCTCTTTCCCTTCTCCTTCTTCTTCTTCTTCTTCTTCTTCTTCTTCTTCTTCTTCTTCTTCTTCTTCTTCTTCTTTTCTTCTTCTTTTTCTTCTTTTTTCTTTCTTTTTCTTCTTGCTTTTCTTTTCTTTTTTCTTTTTCTCCTTTTCCTTTTCCTTTTCCGTTTCCTTTTCCTTTTCCTTTTCCTTTTCCTTTTCCTTTTCCTTTTCCGTTTCCGTTTCCGTTTCCGTTTCCGTTTCCGTTTCCGTTTCCTGTTTCTCTTTTCCTTCTTTCTTTTCTTCTTTTCTTTCTCCTTTTTTTTTCTTTTTCTTTTTCATAGGAATGTGTATGAAGTATGGGAGAAGAATGTAATCACAGAAGCAACAGAAAGAGGCAGTTTTGCAGCTCCTTATTTTATCTGTATTTACCCTTCACTGTCTGGTTTAGTAGAAAAATCTCTTTCCCATGCCTTCATCTTCTTCCCGGCTACTTGCTTCTAGTTTTTCACATTTGCTTACTGACCTATTCAACACACAGTATAGTTCTTGTATATGTCTGGAGAATGACTAACAAAAAGACTTTTTTATTGCTGCTGGGATCTCCAGTGGTCCCAGAAAAACAATAATGGGTCTAATTAAGAGTAAGATAGAGAAGACCCGGATAAGGGACATCTCCTGTGCATATAGAGGATGGAGAGGAGTTGCACAAACATCAGAAAGGGAGACAGAAATGCTTTGGACAGAAGATGGCAAAAAAGGCAATTCAGCTTTGCTAAAACGCTGCCTTTATTTGGAGGGGTAACCCTGAGCCTGTTCCACTTCCAGTCTCTCTACTACATTGCCAGTGAACACCTGTCATGTAGGGGGGTGCAATCCACATCTTCCACAGTGGATCAAAACATTTCATCAGCTAGTCTTGAAGTGATATTTTTCAGTCAGACTTCTTTTGCCAAATTTACATGTTTATACCGTGCATTAGCACTTTTCAGTTATCATTTTCACCATTTCTAATTAGTTTAACCATTCCCCCAGGGATTAATCAAAAAAATTCTGTGCAGAATATCTAATACTGACCTTCTACAAAAGTGCTTTCTTGCTCAGGTTATATTTGAGACCCTGAACACTGTGAAAAGCCTATTAATTTTAGTGGAAAGACTCATCATACTTTTCAAGGTGCTAGAAAATCAGGCATTTATATGGAATTTAGACTAGTGTACACTATGTGGATTATTTTGGCAACAGGATAAAATAAAAGAGTATTATCTCAAATAGGAAGTCCGTTACAACCATATCATAAAGCTTGTCTGTTAGTTAAATCAAGTCTGCTTTGGAGGCATTTGTTAGAGCCCACAAACCTTACTAAATCTCTCTTAATGGTTAATGAGGTAAACAAACAAGAAATGTAACTGATGAAGAAAGGTAAGATTTGTGGATTTAGCTGTGGATTTTAGGACTTGATTGTATTAGGCCAGAAAGCATTGTCTATTGTTTCTTCATTTTTCATTTCCCCATACTTGAAGGGATGTGTTTTTCATTATTGAACTTTGTTTCCTTTTGTGTGTGTGTGTGTGTCTGTCTGTCTGTTTCTTTTTATGATTTCAGTTCTTTTTACTGAGTATTTTTGCCTCTTTCTTCAGTGATAAGTAAAAAGGTTTTGTACTTCCAGTTTGTAAGATGTTGTTTTTCTGTAGGAATTTTCTGAGCTGCTTGCTTTTCTTCTGTAGGGTGGTCATGCTGCTAAGGATCAGAACGGAAATATTTGGTAGCACATAAATAAGTGTGCAAATGTTAGCCTTTCTAGCAACTTAAGCATGGGTAAGCAAAGCTGCAAAGATTCTCACGTTCACTATGCACAAATAATACCTCCAGAGGCAATTATGTTGTACTTTTAGAGCAGTCAAGCATCAATAATTTAAGAGAAATATTCTGCCATTGAGGCTGGAGATTCAGGAGAACATGTAGCTCTCCATAGGATCTCTGTGTGGAGACTGTATAATACAGGGTCTATGAATATAGACTGATGTATTCAGGTGGATGGAAGAAAGATCCATGGGACATATCTGAGAGGAAGAATTTTCTCTAAAAGCTCCCCAGAATACCAGAAAAACATTAGAGAGAGGCAGGGCTTTGCATAATTATCATGAGAAGTGATTGGACATGTAGGAGCTATAAACTCCATTACTTAATGTCTCAAGGCACAAATGAGCTCTTACAATTCCTCTCATGTAAGGATATTGCTACATAGCTAAAGAAATTGGGTAAGCTTTATTTATGTTATAATTTATAACACTTACAGCCAGGTATCTGTTTTTCATAGTTTGGCGTGTCTCTTGTTCTCTGATAGTCATGTGATATATTTACTCAGTTGTAGTTGGTAATGGGTACTTCCCATAATCAGATGTCATATTTTTTCCTGTAGGCCATGGAAGGATTCTGTCTTATTTGTAGTATTATATATAAATGAAAAGAGTTATGTGTATATGGAGAGAAGGATATTCACAAGTTTGATTATAAGTTGTGCTGTTGGTTGCTTTGCTGAAGTAGTGTGTCCATGCTAAATCAGATTTCTTTAGCAGATTAAATTTGTAAGCATTCTTTGTCTTTTCCACTTTTAAACAGGACTAAGTCCAGGTAGCTTTATCTTAGATTAAGAGACATCAGAAAGGTCTTTCATCTGTTTACCTAACTGTGAGGTTTACTGAACGGAGGCGCAGAGGCACATGGAGGCATCACTACCTCCAGGCACATCATCCAGGCTGCTGCAGTTGGTCCCCAAACCACTTTGGGGACAGAAAAATCCAGGAAGGAGATCCCTTTGTTTCTTTTTCCTCTTTTACATTTTTCTCCACATTTCTGACACCTCTGCTGCATTCTCAAGTTTGTGCAATGCTTCCTCCACTTTTGCTGTTTTGGGAGCAGTGTGAGTCTACATACATTTAACTAATACTTTGGATTTTGTTCTCCTGTGAAACAGAAGCAGGAGAGAGAATGTGCTGATTTGTAACAGTTTGTTACTTAGTAAAACCTAAGTACAGTTTCACGCTTATTGTTTTCAGAGAGACTTTGATATTTGGAGCAGGGAGCTCCCTCAGGCTAGATGTTTGTTACGTGACTTTTTATCTGGGTTGTGATATTCTGTTATGATTTCACTGGTAATCAAAACTTTAAAAAGGCCCCCAAATTTTTCTTAGATTGCCTTCTTAGAAGAGTTTCTACTTTCTCTTACTGCAGTTTACCTTTAATAACACAAACCCTTAGATTTCTGCTGAGACATTGTATTTCAGAGACATGTGGTAAGTTTTAGTGTTTCCTAATATTATAAAATCTATTTTAGATAAGGGTGGGATTTAATCACCTTGACTCAAAGATGACAGTTTGATCCTTTACTTACTGTGTGCATCTGGGATGGATACAAATACATTTACTGTATATCTTTCAAAAGGGGTTTTTCTTCCTGTGCAGATCATAGAGTCATAGAATGGCTTGGGTTGGAAGGGACCTTAAAGATCATCAAATTCCAACCCCCCTGCCATAGGCAGGGATGCAACCCACTAGATCAGGTTGCTCATTTCTTAGGGCCTCATCTAACCTGGTCTTGAACACGTCCAGGCATGGGGCTTCTACAACCTCTCTGGGCAACCTGTTCCAGTGCCTCACCACCCTCTGAGTGAAGAATTTCCTTCTAATCTAAATCTCTCCTCTTTTAGTTTAAAACCATTGTTCTGTCATTACCTGATTGAGCAAAGAGAAACTTTTCTACAGGTTACCTGTAAGTACTGGAAGGCTGCGATAAGGTCACCTTAGAACCTTCTCTTCTTCAGGCTGAACAGCCCCAGCTCTCTCAGCCCAGCCCCTTGATCATCTTTGTGGACCTCCTCTGGACCCATTCTAACAGATCCACATCCTTCTTGTGCTGGGTTTCCCAGACCTGGATGCAAGACTCCAGGTGGGGCCTCACAAGGGCAGAGGAGAAGGGGACAATCACCTCCCTCCCCTGCTGGCCGTTCATCTGTTGATTAAGCCCAGGATGCAGTTGGCCTTCTGGGCTGCAAGCACGCACTGCTGGTTCATGTCAAGCTTTTCATCTACAAGAAGAACCCCCAAGTCCTTCTCTGCAGGGCTGCTCTCAATGAGTTCTTCTCCCAGTCTGCACTCATGTCTGGGATTGCCCTGGCCCGGGTGCAGCACCTTGCACTCAGTCTTGTTGATCCTCATTAGGTTCACATGGGCCCACTTTTCAAGCTTGTCCAGGTCCCTTTGGATGGCATCCCTTCCTTCTATTGTATCAACTGCACCTCTCAGCTTGGTGTCATCTGCAAAATTGCTGAGGGTGCACTTGGTCCCACTGTCTATGTCATTGATAAAGATAGTAAACAGTACAAGTCCTAGGACAGACCCCTGAGGTACGCCACCCATCACCAGCCTCCACTTGGACATGGAACCATTGACCACCACTCTCTGGGTGGTCAAGCCAATTCCTTATCCACTGAATGTTCCACCCATCAAATCCACCCCTCTCGAATATGGAAATCAGAATGTCATGTGGGACTGTTCTGCATAGTACTGGAGGATAGGATGGGGAAGCAACATTTCTGGCTTTTCCTCATCTTTGCCTCACTCATGGGATGGGGAACTGATTTTATGCAGGGTGCTTGAATATTTTGATTTAATTGAACAGTTCTCTAATGTTTCAAAATAAATAATCTCCCTTAGACTACATTAGATGAGGCCTTACAGAGAGATCTAGATAGATTGGAGCATGGGTCAGTCAGCAATGACATGAAATTCAGTGGGGCAAATGCCAGGTGCTGCACCTGGGACAAAGAAATGCTGGACACAGGTACAGACAGGGAGATGAGTGGCTGGAGAGCAGCTCTGCAGAAAGAGAGCTGGGGGTGCTGGCTGACAGCAAGCTCAGCTTGAGATAGCAATGTGCCCTGGCAGCCAAGAGGGCAAACTGCATTTTTGGGGTGCATCAAACCCTGCATAGCCAGGTGCTTAAAAGAGGGGATTCTCCCACTATGTTTAGCTTTGGTGCAGCCTCACCTCAAATATTGTGTACAGTTTTGGTCTCCACAATAAAAAAAAAGATATTAAGATATTGGAAAATATGACTGAATATAGGTATAAGAGGACACATTTGGGGTGATGTGAAAGCATGTCAACTGTGCAGTGCTGAATGGATAAACCATGTGAGCTGGCACTACCAGCACCTGAGTTGCCACCATGAAGTGTTTTACTTCATGGTAACTTCTTGACTAACAAATAAAGATGAAACATTGAAAAGCAGAGGCCTCTTCAGCCACCAGTAGGATCCCAAGTTTCTGTTCTCTATTATCTTCTCATGTACCTTCCAGGGAAACCCTGTTATTCATAAACAAAACAAAACAAACAAACAAACAAACAAACAAAAAGCAGTGAAATTTGTCTGACTTTCCTCGGAGTTTATTTGAACATCATCATAGATTTTATCAGAATCCATCTTAACATTTTGAACAATGACACATTAAAATTTGTAGTTGTTATGAAAATTCTGGATTTGGCTTATTTTGAGAACTCTGACACTATTTCGCTTAGCAGATCTATTTGATATCATCTATAACATCAAAGCTTCAAAGTTTCCAGTAAAGATTTTTTTTTGCCCTTTTTATCCCATGATAAATACCAGAGGAGTTTCAGAGAAATAACAAATCATAAAAACAAACAACAACAACAAAAACAACTGATAAGAATATATTTTTATTGTTTTAGCAGCCTGTTCTCTTTTGCCTTTGCAATGAGACACAAAAGCATGCATTTTCTTTCAGTGGTGGTAAACCTTAAGCTTTATTTGTAAACACCAGCAGTTCACCTTTAACTTTATATTTATCTGAGCAAGAATATAAACATTACTAACATTGAACAAGGAAACAAATCTTTTTTTATAATTAACTGAATATTGCATATAACAAATGCTCCCCAGTTTCAGGCAGGGGGTTATTATTTTGTATCATTATGTTCATATTATGATCAGAAATAGCATAGCTGAGAGAGGGAAGTGGCTCTGCAATGGTTATGCTAATTTGACTATTTCTCTAAATGACTTCTGTGAGGCAAAGATAACTAAAGAACCCATTAGTTCTTGTTCCACAGTTATTAAATAGTTGTTGAATGCACATCAGCCTCAGATGGGGAAAACAAGTTTTAGCCTAATTCCCTAGTTATTTGACTATAAAGAAGACGTGAGCACTATGTGACTCTGAAAATCAACTATCAATGTCATGACGAAAGTCAGTGAGTAAATGAGTGACAAAACTCTCAGCTGAATTCAGAGCTTTTCACATCCAGATATATGTCAACTTTTTCTAAACAATTTTCAAAGCCACATATTTTCACCCAGATGGTCCAGATCTCTTCTTTTCCTGCCATATTGCTATCATTGCAGTTACTCTTGGGTATGTATTCCCAAGATAAATCACCGTACGTTACTGAGTTTACAACTTTGCTATAAAAATGTGTTCTAAACAAGCATGGACTGGGGGAGGATTCATACAAGTTTTCAGTGTGGGAAGAAAAAGGTGTTTTAAAATTGCTTATATTGTGTGGAAATAACTACAGATTATGTGACAATGAATGACACCATGAAATTTTATTGTTGTAACTTTGGAAAGACAGTAGGCTATTCTGGTTTTCTGAACAAGAAGTTGTAAAAAATAGCTACTTCTACTGTACAGTATTTTGTTTATACCACAAACTATTAAAATAATCATTTTAACTTTTCCTTTTGTCTTTCTCTAACTTTTCTGTCTTCTTGGAGGTACAGACTCAAATTAAATGAGAACAAATATGTCACCATCATAGATGAAACCTAATCCAACACTTCTTGAAGATTCATCTCTCCTCAACTCATCTGCCTAAATTTCAGCTATGGCTTGGCGATAGTACTAGAAGGTAAGAAACTTTGCCAAATTTTGTTATTTATCTTCAGATGACCCTCAGAAACTGTTGATTTCTCTACTGATCTTACAGAGTACAACAAACAAACAAACAAAAAAACCCAGCTTTGACAAGATGCATCAGATTAGATGAATGCCATGTTAAGAATCTCTTTTGTCTTCAGTGGGAAATTTTTGGTTTTGTGGCTCATTTAGAAGTCCAAAATGTAACATGAAATCAGTGCTCATACTCTTCAGTGGCTTACTTATGTGATTAAGCCTGACATTGCAAGAAAACAGAAGTAATGTGTGTTTTCATAGGCTATTCCAGAAGAACAGACATTTGGAAAATCCTGCCCAGTAGGGTGAAATAGTCAAGATTTTAGTTGAATTTTTATTTATATTTCTATGTGATTCTATGATTCTATATCTGTCCTTTTTTGTATATGATTTCTATGTAGTATGTGAAGTGAAAGTATTAAGTAATACTTATTATTTCTAACGTAATAGCACCTAACATCAAATTAGGAACTGTTTCTTGTTACAAGAAGTATTGCCAAACCAAATATCCCAAAGGCAATTTCCACTCTGGAGAAAAGCTCACTGTCTTGGAGGTAGGTTTCTATGTCTTTTTCAATTTACACAGGTTTTTTGTTTTGTTTTGTTTTTGTTTGTTCGTTTTTCTCATATAGTAACTACATTAATGCTGAGTAGTTTTGTTGTCAGTGCAGTTAGACCAGAAATCTAATTTGGCTTTATTTTATACATGAATTTGAGAAAACTACCCATATGTGATAATTAATGAAATCATATTTCATGACTTGAGAAATTAAGAGCTGGGGAAGCCTTTTCTTGGACTACCTTGTTTTCACACTAATTTTTGGCTTTTCCAGTCTTAAAACATCTTCTAGCTTTGTTGCAATAGTGAAACAGCTGCATTTAAGCATATGTTTATTCATCAACCCATACACAGTTCTCTGCTGTGAACGTGATAGAAAACAATACAAAAAGAGTAACATCATTAAAAATGCTTATTAAAATAATTATTGAATAATTACTGTTGTAATGGTTTTCATCATGCTCACATCAGAATTTAGAAGCAAACTAGTTTAGATATTAATACTGGACATTTACTCAGTTTAGGTGATCTACTACATTTGTTGTATTTAGTAATTACTTTCCATATCTGCAGTAGTTTATGGCTCCTTACAAAGCATACAGTAATCGTGGGAAGGAAAACACGAACTATTCTGGTTTAATATGTTTAGATCAAATAACTGTCATCTGATTAAAGAACAAGGACTGCTTGGAACTATGAAAGAATATTTGTTATGGTTTTAGGACATGTGCTTTTCTGTAATCATATGATAAGACACTGATACGGAAAAAAATTCTGTTTCAGACACCCCTAAATCAGCTGAACCCAGAGCTGAACACAGTACACCAGATGGGGTCTAACGAGAGCAGAGTAGAGGGAAGAATCACCTCCCTCAGCCTGCTGGACATGCTTCTTTTGATGCAGCTCAGGATATGATGGGCTTTCTGGGCTGCAAGTGTGCATTGTTAGCTCATGTCCAGTATTTCATCCACCAACACAAAATCACAGAATCACGGAATGGCTGAGGTTGGAAGGGATCCTCTGGAGATAAATAAGTCCAATCCCTCTGCCAAGAAGGCTCACCTAGAGCACCCCCAGGTCCTTCTCCTCAGGGCTGCTCTCAGGACATGTCATTAATAAAGATATTAAACAGTACCAGTCTCAATATGGACTCCTGAGGGACAGCAGGAAATGGATGGCTGCATTGGATATCATTATAAGGAGAAGCATACAGGCAAGATAAATGATTATTCTCCTTGTTATGACATGGTTGCTACGTGATATCCAGTATTGGAGATATGCAAAACTCATCTGGAAAAGTCTCATGAAACCTGATCTAATAACAATGTTAGCCCTGCTTTGAGCAGAGGGTTGGATCAAACAACCTCCTGATACTCTCTCTAACCTAAATCATTCTATGGCTCTATTGCACCATCAAAAGTACTTTTATTCTTGTTTAGTAGCGATATGCAAATCAGGGCAAGACAATTATTTGAGCCCATAACTACGCCATAACTCCACTCCTGATATTTCATAAAATAATATAATAAAATAATGTGAATATTAAATAAAGGTGATCACAAAAATGTATTTTGAAATGATGGTTAAAAAAAAAACAACTCATTAAAAGTCCAGCATGATAAAAAGCCTGAAGCATTTTCCAGAGGATTTTTTTTCACTTACGCATAAGTCCAAATAGCAAGGTACACTTTTCCAACAAAAAGACTGAGATAAATCATACATCAGTATGGTCTGTATGTAATATAATTATTGGTATATGTCTCATATTTGACTGATCAATATAAGTGCCATTTCTCAGCTTAGAAAGTTTATTATTTAACTGAAGTTCTCAACTCTGAGACATAGCTAAATTCAATATAATTGTCAGTATTAGTAAAAAAAAAAAAATTTGTTAAATATGTGCTTACATATCCAAAACTACAGTCAATATAGATTTTTGAACATTCTTATTGCTTTGAGTAGATGTGTAGCAATAGTAATTACAATATAATCCTTAACACTGGAACTATTCAAAGGGTTTTCCTTTAAAATCCAGTAAAACAAAACAAAAACAGGACAGCATTCTGTGTTGCCATGGAAACATTAATGTCCACTGCAAAATACGTTATGTTGAAAGCCATTTACAATTCCATTTTAAACAATTGTTCCAAAATATCATGTTGTTTGCATAGGGAGGCAATGACCCTGCTGTTCTGAAATTTAGTATTTATGAAAACAGATATATAAATGTTGGCTGGACTACTAGTCAGAGACTAAATTGGAACTCTTTCACATTTTCTTACTTTGAGTAATAGGAAATGACTAAGCTTGGAGTGCTGAAAATCTCCTTATTGCTGGAAACTCCTCTATTGTTTTAAGCTGGAGACTCATAACGAAAACAAGTTATGCAGAAGGGAAATCCACAGGACTGGATTACTAAAAGGGTTCCCCAGCCTGTGCAGGGAAGTACAGGAGCTCACATCAGACTGGTGAGATCTTTTCTAAACTTCATAGCCAACTGTTCAGCCACAGGCTGGGCCTTTAGGTCTGCCCTTTCTGAAGAAAATAGGTCTTGTGCCACAGCTAATGTTAGGCTCTGGAGCCCTCAGATATACAGCAAGGTGTGCAGTACTCTCTGCCTACCAGGCTAATGGAACACTGCAATTATTCCTAACGTTGGTTTGCAGGATATCCCCCTCACCAACCTCCAGCTAAGACCATAGGCATTTGTTTTGAATGACTCTTCTAAAAAGAAAGAAGATTTGCATTCTCAGAGATTTCTGTGATAATCCAGGTGCTTGAAACCAGTTGAATAGTTACAGAAATGCACACAGTGTCCTTGAGAACTACACCCATTGGGTGAATCCTGGAGAGAGATGCCTTTACATAGTTATAAAAGGGAAGCTGAAAAAGGGAGCTGGGGGCTCTCACTTTTTTTTTTTTTTGTACGCTAACCTTGCCAAGGGAGGTCCAGCAACAACATGCTTTTTAGTGTAAAAAGTGTCCAGTTGATTTTGAATCCAAAATTCATATGAAGCAGGTCTCTTGAATAACTTCACCTAAGTCAACAGCTCATCCAGCCTTCAATTCAAATATTCCCACTGGTTGTACATGACTAGCACAAAGGCTTTATTGAAGTTTCTGGAAGTGACTTTCGGTCCTTTTAAATGTCAGCATACAGAAGGAAGAAAAGTCATTAATACATATTGTTGTCTTTTTATGACAACATTCAGCTTCCTTGGTCACATAGCTCACAGGACCACAGATTCTGACCAGGCAGCACAACACAGGTCTTTTCTGCTATAGCAGATATCGTCGTTGTTCCATCTAGAAACCTCTATTCAGTAAATTATTTATAAGTATGGTAGATTAAACAGGAAAAAAGCAGGGACATTGACATAGTGCCCGCGTGATGCAAGGCACAGCAACAGATTTCCATGGAGCAGTTCTGTGTTTTCATGGTAAACAGCTTTTGAGACTCAGCAAACATTGCCTTGGGTTGCCTCAGGGAGCCAACGCATCTGCACGTGCTCTGACAGTGTCAGGTGACTGTTAGGGCTTTTAAATATTACATGAATGAACTTCAGAGTGGCCTGAAGGCCATTGAGCAGTGTGGACTAAGCTGAATTTTGCCACCTTGGACATGAAAAACTGGATCCTTGCCCAGCTCATTAAGAAAATGGGACATTGAGGTGGAGGTGATAGAGCTGGGATGGAGAGTCAGAGAGGAAATTGACATCGGTGGGGAGGAAAGGAACAGGAAAGCCTGAGGAGTGTGTACAGCCTGACCATGGGACAATAAAATGTTACCTGTGTTCAGGTCCGCTCTATCCTCTCTCCTGTCCTAGCAAAAAACTTTCCTTGTACACCAATAGCAGGGGATGTCCTGGTTTTCCAGCCCTCTGCTGCAGGCAATGGTGCCAGCACGGCCATGATCATTTGACTTCTCCTTTTCCCTATTTTTCCCCCTTGACTGCCTCATATCTTGCTCCTTCAGGCTTTTCTATGACAGCATTCACTGCCCTTGTTCAGGTACCTCAAAGGACCACAGATTCTGCCCAAGCATTACAATGCTGTTATAGTAAACATCACCATTGTTCCATCCAGAAGCCTTTATTCAGTAAATGATTTATAAGTATGGCAGATTAAACAGGAAAAAATAGGTGGCTTGCTTTACACATGCCTGCTTCTGATTTTGATGAATGTTAAGGAATAACAACACATATGAATAATAAATAATTCAGCTTTTCTGACCCCTTACTGAAATTGTACCCCCAAAACTCTGTCAGCACTTCCAAGTGTTCCACTTGGTTCAGAAATAAATAATCTTTACCCTAACTTTAGGGAATTTGTAATCACAAATACTTTTTCTAGAATTTTGAATCTTGAATTGTTTTTATGTGTCCAGTTTAGTTTTTCTCCTAAGAGCTGGATTTGGTGTCTGATGTGCTGCCAGGTGTCTTTTATGACTAAGCACTCTGGCCTTGTAAGTCCCTGTCATCCCTGACACAGTGACAGAGACAAAACATTAATGTGTTGGACAATTACATTGTAAAAACTGAAGTGAACTCAGAAGAAGCCTTTAATCTTTAAGCCACGAGCTGAATAAGTAGCATGATAGATCTGAAAATGTATATCTGGACTGTGCAGTGACTTTGAGACTTGATGGCAACTTGTAGAATGAATAACTGGTTGAAACCTCAAAATGAGAAGAAGGAAAAACAAACAACAACAATAAAAACAAAATGGCTACAGACATCTATTTTAGACAGGAAAAATGCCACCTGCAAATGGCAGTTCACATGAGAGCACCACGGCAGATTATATGTCTGATTCTCCGTGTGGATATGTTGGTGGAAGGCAGGTGTAGCACAAGGGAGGTCAAAACTCCTGAGAAATCAGGTTCAGGCTGAGGCTGTCTCTCTACTGTGTGAGAGCAGAAGGTATCATATGTGGCTGCTGAAATCCCTGACTCACTTAGGTAACATCAAATGCTTCTAATTAATTCAACATGCCTACTTCCTGGAATAGTGGTGTAGGCGTTCAGACAACATGTTCCTCTTAAGAAATATACAGTGAGACAGAGCCTTACACAGCCCTGCTTAACATATCTTGCACTTACTGGCTTGTGGGCCTTCAAGGAGATGGGAGTTCTGTAGCTCCAATGGGGGACACAGATGAAGGCATCCAGAAACCAAGGAAATGTCTAAGACTTTGAGCTTGAAACCAATCCAAGTTCAGGGTACTTTTCTATCCAACCAGGGCTGTGTGACATTGCTTGGAAGGAATATGGAACGGTAAGGACAGTCCAGCCAGATCCCATAGGACCAAATGTATCATGAGTTTTTCGAAGGTACCAGCTGGGTAACCTCAAAGATGTATGGCTATGAATGGCTAAGTCCAGGCAGAGCATCCAAGGCCAAACTCAGGACTGTACCCACAAACACTGCAGAAGCATCCCATGTTCTTTCTAGGGAGCAGAGCAGACCTCACCATGCCCAGGTGCCACCTGCAAGGTGAAATGTGATGCCACTGCTGCTTGCTCAGAGAAGTGTGGGTTACGCTTGTAATCACTCTCATTCTCAGTGATCTTCTCTGTACTTAAGCATGTTAGCTCTTACAAAAAAAGGGGAAAGCTGTGGGCTACTTACCCATATCGGCATAAAGCCTCAAATTAGTCTTCCTCTCCTGCTCTTTTCCTTCTTCAGTGATGACTGAAAATAAGAGAGACCGGTGATTAGATTATTTTACTAATCTTTATCCTATTTATTAAATCATGACATTTCATCCCCCATTGAATTGCATAACTATACTACAGAGAAGTGTAATGGGATTCATTTTTCTTTCAAAAAACTGAATAAAAGGCACATTTATGACACATTTGAGAGGAAATTAGACAATGATATTTTTGTGCTAAAAAATGAGATATGTTTTTATCTTGCCATGCTTAATATTCATGCTAATTCACAATGCACTTTTTTTTTTCCCTTTTTTTTTTTTCTTGTTATCAGAGAAGGATATTCTTTAGGGGTAAATTTGATCTACTGTCTGCTAATTCAGGTTTACATGGAGATGACTTTTGGCCCATTTCTCTTTTTTATTTTCTTACATGCTACCATGCAGTGGAAGACAATACAAGTATAATGTTTTTCCTGTTTCTTTTTCCCTTCTTTTTCTAAACTCCCAGAATATCCTGTTTTGATGCAGGCAGATGACATCAGATTATTATTCCATTCTCCTCTATCACAGATAGATCTGAATTTCTTTTTACTCAAAGTACTTCCAGCTTGCTTTATACTCTATTTCATAATGCTTTATTCTTCTGGACTTTTAATCATTCAAAATCCAATAAGATAGCCATTGCATCCAGCTATTGCTGAAATAAAGCATATTGTAATTCCCCTTCCCCTTATCATATTAGGCATGGTCAAAACTACCCAAAGATCTTTCTAATTTGGTTTAGACATTTTTTTATATATTTAAATCACAAAGCTCTTTCAGAACTTTATTATTATTATTATTGTTATTGTTATTTTAATAAAAAACTGCAAATCCTGTGAGTTTTCCTTTAACCACCAGCAGGTAGATGAAGTATTTCCACATGATTTTAGGAAACTATATACATAAAAGTTTCTATATGTGCAAGCTCACTTGAAAACATTGGGAGATGTATTGCTAATCATCTGGTCTGATAGTGCCTGCCAGATAAATCTTCCTTCTTCTACAGGATCAGTATCTAACAGCCACCTTAGCCACAGCTGAGGAGGTAATTGTTTTCTTCATTACTGTTTTCTGGGTTGCTGTTGTGTAGTTTTTCTCTCCCTCGCTGCAGATTTTAGCAGCATCTCAGAAGAAGGAGCTTGTCCAAGAACATGGACACCACTCTTACAAAATGAAACACTTCCCATAATAGATGTTTTAGTAGCAGTAAATACAATTTGTGGGTTAAACTGGGAGACAATGAAATGCACACGTTGCAGACTTGCTGACATATGCTGCTTTTAGTATGCTGATGATGTCTCAACAGAATACCAATAAAAAGAAGGGCTCTTTGTTACTGTTGTTGTTGATCATTTTTTCTATGTGCTAACACCTTTCCATGAATCTACCTTGAAACTGAGGAATAACAGATATAGGTGTCCCAAAAGATGCACAATTAAATGTTTTCATCTGCCGAAGAAATTACATTTAACAATTAAATCTGCAATGCATCTGTAGTATATAACAGTGATACATGTAATGTGAGATTGCTCTCCAGGCATGACCTGTCTTCTGGAGATGAGATCACAACTGCCATTTGTAAGAGACAAAAAAAAAAAAACAAAACAAAAAAAAAAAACCATAGAAGTGGAGATAGGATTGCAAAAAGCTTTGGAAAAAAATGTTTCTCCAGCACTCTCTCTTTGGTGTGATTTTTGGACCTCTGATTTTCAAACACATGACTTAGACCTACGTTGTAAAGGAAAACTGCCTACTAATAAAATATCTGTCCTCATCTTAGGCACCATATAGCATAAAATATCCATTTTGATACTGGGAAAACTGTGTAAACATGCAAAAACTATCTATTTGAATTTTCCAGTGCTAATTCAGCAGTTCTGTGTTTAAACCTAGATATATGCACTGACTTTTCCAGTAACCCAGCACCTTAACTGCATTAAGTCAAAAGTGTCAGAAATAGGTAATGTTATTGTGCCAATTATCCAAAGTTCACATCAGCAAAATAATAACATATTTTATTCTACCTATATATTTTCATGAATAATTCAAAAAGTGAATGGCTGGAATAATAATAATAATAATAATAATAATAATAATAATAATAATAATAATAATAATAATAAATGTATAGCATGGAGTATGAGCAGTCTGATTGAAAACATAAGTAAAATTCTAATAGATAGCTTTAAAATTCTATTCTCACCTATTCTGAATATTAACTACTGTAATTAATGACATTGTTCTCTTACTCTGGCATATTTCTACTTGAAGTCCACTCAACAGAATTCAAGCAAAGTGAGGATGAAATCTAGTTTCTTTGCTCAGATAGAGCTAAGTATTTTGAAAAAGAAAGTGGTTCTGCAGCAGCCTAAGAATAACAAGCAAAGTCTCTTTCTTAGACCTTTCCCATTGTCTAAGTGACAGCTGACAAGTAGCAGATGTTTTCTCTGTGATCACATCCCTGTCTTTCATTCTAATGCACAGTTCCTTATGACAAATTGTAGCCACCTGACTCTTGCAGTGTTGCTGAAACGGGTCCTGCACTACCAGTAAGCCTGGTTTCTATTAATATCCTTTTTTTTTCCTGTTTTTGCCATTTTTATTTTTTTAAAATTATTATTATTTTTATTTTGCAGTATTTCTCCAGTAGGATATGTTTCCACATACTTTTTTTTTTTTTTTTTAGGTCACTGACTTTTTGTAGTGGGAAAAATCACTATCGTAAGGCTTTGCCAGTAAATCAGGCCAACTGATTTTGTAAAGCCAAATGCTTGGAAACATGGTCAGCTGATTAAGGCATTGGGCTGTGACTCAGGAGGTCTGGATTCAGTTCCTGGCATTTTCTGCATCACCTTAGGCAAATCACTTTATTGCTTTTACCCTTACAATTCCAATCATGAAATAGGAATCATAGTAACATTTCACTTGCCCTCCTCCATCCCCCCCGCTCCCCACCACGGACAATCAATGCATTTTACTAGCTATACAAAGCTGAGAGAATGGATTTTGTGTTCAGCATGAAGCTCCCTTCTGTCAGCTGAAGTGATATATATATGTATAATTTATATATATAACATATATAAGAAATTCTGTTTTACAGCTTTAAAGCCTCTCTGAGGTAGCCCTTTAAATAAACAATTAGTGAAGAAAAAACAAAGCTGTCCTTCAGAAAACTAGCTGTGCTTTCACGTATTTCTATCAGTACCTCCCTGGTAATGAAAGACTGGCATGTTGTTAGTAGTGGCAGTAATGGAGCTGCTGCTAGCTGCTCTCACTGATAAATACCACTGCTGCCAAAGCACCTGTACTTCCAGCCATCAGGTTGAGGAGGGAGGTGGGGGAAGGGGAATACAAACACTGGCTGAGTGTGACTCCCCTGCTCCCAAGGGTGCTCTGGCTTGGACTGGGCTCCTGTGCAGCAACATTTCCTTGTGGAGGCTGTACATGCTTCAGCAGCCATTTGTGGGAATGCTGCTTTCCAAATTGTCAGCAGCGAGAAGCAAAGGAATCGCTTTTCTACCTCTGATCTCCCAAGTACTCTTAATGGGCATGTATCCAGACATTTTCATTAATGTAAGTAGCAGCTAACTAAACTGGCTAATAAGTTGTCTCTGTTTTTCACTCATTTTCAATCAACATAACTAATCAACATGCCAGAGAATGTAAAATACTGTACAAGCCCTTGAGAGGAGAAGCATTTTTAATCATCGTGATTGTTCATCTGTTGATAAAAAAAAGTGTCTTAAAATTAATATAATGATAGCTTGCGATGCTGAATCTCCAATAGCATATGGAAGACACATTCAATACAGAGTGGGAAAGGGTGGATTGTAGGATATGCTCTGAATCACAAATGTACTGATGTAAAAATTCAGGATGTTCAAGGCATGGTGATGGACAGTTAAAGATCATATTTAGTTAGAAAGGAGAGATGAAAAGAATTAAAAATTCAAATTGAAGTGAAAACATCTAAGAATAAGTGATGGCAATACATGAATTTCACTTAGATATAAAGAGGAATAACATAGCTAATAATATTTGGCATCTCTACCCTTTTGAGTTTATCAAGCACTTTATAAAACTGAATGAATAAATGAAAACCAGGTCATAATAAGATTAATATTATAATTTGTATTTAACATATGGAACAGCTGACACACAGAGAAATTAAAAACAATATTACCAAAGCTATATGCCTTAGTCATCTGCTTAAAAAAAGTTATTCTGATGCTCAAATATCTATCTATCATTCTCTGAGTATTCAAGTTTCCCAAACCCTGGCAAAGTGAATGAATTTATGAAGTGAGACTTAATTCTCAAAAAACATAATTAACCAAATGTAGAAAACAATTGTTCACAAAATTAAGAATGGAAGCTATAATCATTCCACCATATTAGGCTACCTGGGCTAAATTTGTCTGAGTCAGACACCATGGACGTCCTTTAAAGTTAAGGAATTTTCATTAGTACTGTCAATGTAGTCTAAGGTGTGATTCATCACATCCTAAAGTGGTTGTTTTAAACAAGCCAGATGAATTACATCTTAAAAATGTCTATTTCTCTACATTAATTATAAAGAGAGTGTGAGATGAATAGCACATCTGTAGATGCTGCAGTCTCAGTTCTGGAGCTCAGAAAACACTTGGTGACAATGGCATGCTTTTATAACATTGTCTTAGATATAAATCCAGTAACAGATAAAACCTATGCACATACAGACATTTTTATTTTATAAAACTTATTCTGGTAATAAATTCCTTTTACCTATTGGCTAGTATCAAAAGTATATGCTAAAATTTCTAGAGAATACACATGGTTCCATGAAATATGCACATTTATGTGACCATTTATGACAGTCAATTACTGTTGACATTCTCAAAACTATACAGCTGAGAATCTGACCTGTAGTTTATTTGGTCAATTTTCTGGTTTTAGTCAGGAGAAAAAAAAAAAAAAAGTGTGTCCTTATCACTGTTTGTGTTCAGTGGGGACATTTTCTCTCATAAGCATTGAAAACTCTGATGTACATACAAAGGCCATCTAAAAATTGATTTCACAACTCTGTTGCAGAAAAAGCCTCACTAACCTAGGTTATCTTTTTAATTATGATGGATTATCCTGTCAACCAAGATGAAAGATATTAATAAAAATATAATTTTGGAAGTGCTCACAAAGAAGTTCATCTGTTGTTCCAAATCTATTTGTTCTTGGCACAGGGATGTACTCTTTCTTTTTACCTATGGAACTTAATGTGCACCCAGGACTCTAAGAGGCTTAGTCTCTTAATACAGGTAAAAGATGTTCCTGTAAAACAAATACATGCCAAGTGGAATGGTAATGGGGAAAAAAAATAGTTTTTCATAGATTTATGAAGAAAAAATTTTAAATAAATATAGGAGTGAGATTTTTCCAAGGTTGTAAGTGAGGTTTCTGATTAAGCAGAGTCCCAAATCTCATTCCAGCATTGTAATTACATCACCTTCCTGCTGCTGCTTCATCCCCAAGTATCACAGGAATATTCAGTGTTTGACCAGAAGAGTAGCTCTACTCAGAAGATAACTCTTTTTCCCAGTGAAGCAACATTAAAGACACAATATGAGAACAGCTTTGTGTGATGTTCAAAGAGTAAGGATGAGAAAGGACCTTTCTCTACAAAGGTGAAATTTTGTTGGAATTAACCATCCATAAACTTCAACTTCATGGTCTTTTGCAAGTACGCACACTTTGTCCCATTCATACCTTGCAGCATACATCTGCAAGACAGCTTTGATCTAAGGGCTGCATAGCTAAATTATAATAAAAACTATGGCAGGCTTTCATTTTGTGTTCATTCTGTAGTAAAATGGTTAAATAGCATCAAGATTGAAACTAGATTTAATCTGGGTAGTTCCATGGCATAAATGAAATGGTTGAGATAAATAAATAAAAGCACCACAGACATAATCAAGATTGTGTATCGAGAAACAGTCAAGAAGAAACTCATGGTCTGTTTAAACTGGAGTTGATTTCAAGTCCCCTTCTGTCTTTCTAGGCTTGAATCTTTTTAAATATGAACTGGACTACAAGTTGGAAGACATGAGAGATAGACTATATAGTCCACACCCACTGCTTACAGAAGTTTTACAGGAAATGGGCCACAGCTGTTTTTTTGCAAGTCAGGACAGGGAGGGACTGAATTGGGTCTCTTGTATATTACTCACCTATTATACAAGTAGAAAAGGAAAAATGTAATCTGTCTTGGCTGCGCAGTTTGGTCAAGGATGCTGATTTGAGGCCTGTGGAGGAAGTGTATGTTCCCGCTATCATAATTAGACTCGTAGGACAGAGGAACAAGTCAGCTTGGTGCTCTCAAGACTTCAATATTTCTGCACATAACCAGTCTGAACAATATAGACATTTAGAAATCTGGGCTGAGAAATGTAAGATCTTAAGATATGTAGGTTCTAGTCATCAAATACATCTGATAAGTCCAGAAAATTCATCCAAAAAATCCCATTTGGCAGCTTTGTTGTTGTCGTTTTAATATAAAAAAGACTTATTATAATAAAATATTGCAAAAGAATAGTAATCTGGAAGGTCCACTGTTCTAATAAGCAGTCAGTCAGTGCAGAGGCAGAAAGCAAGTTGGGATACGTGCATGCATGTATATGTGCCCGTTGATAACACAGAATGTGCTTTATGTGTTGACATATATGCTGTGGTCAGTAGCAGAGCAGACTGCCGAAATCCAGGGCTGTTCCCTGTCCTTAGCGTCAGTAAGTGTGCATGTTTGGTAGCCTGAGACAGACAGAATGACCTTGTAATGGTTCTGCTGCTGCTAACACTACTTTTTCTAGCAAAGAAATATATTATCTATTGATTTTTGTATTGCTGATTCTGGAAACTGAGCAAAGGTGGCAAAAGATGGAAGAACAGGAAAATATTTGTTCATGATAAATCTGAAAGTATGTTTAATAATTGACACTTCATGATTGTGAGCTTAATATGAATAAGAGAAGACTGAGACTAAGAGATCTGCAACTCTCAGATGAGTGGTATCATTCTGATGTATTATTTACAGAGTGACTCTGAACAATTTTATTCTTTCTTATCTCTTATGCAAGCAAGGATAGCTAAAGTAGCCATGAGCTGGTAAACAGTTAAACATATTCCTTATTGAAAACAAATGCTATACTTTGTGACTTTTTGGATACTTTAAAACCAGCAAATGAGAAATGAAGTAAAATAAAATAGCAACAAAAACTTTTGTACTAACACCTGACAGGTCTCAGTACTGGTTAGCTAATACAGATTTTGTATTGGATTCTCCAGTGAATTCAGAATAATGAATTCATTTGAGATGACAGTATGTAACTTTAGAAATTCTTAGGACTTTTATCATTTTTGATCAGAGCTTAAATCTCCCCTCAAGCTACTCCAAGGAGCTGGTCAAAAGGTCATCTAAATCAATGCAAGATTATGAGTGCATTTGAAGAAGCTTTGTTTCAGTTCCTAAATGGCAGAAAAATTGAAATTGTTTGTAAACAAATTTCAGTCAGTAAAATATGCTCATATTGTGAAGTAGTCCAGGAATTTTTGGCGCTCAAATAAAAGGTTCACCAGAGAAAAAGCCTTAAGTTCTAGCCTTAACTTCTAGCCTAGCATGAAGTAGTGTGTTCTCTTGGAACTAAATGATCCTGAATTCCCTATCACTGGAGGAAATATCTAATAAGTGACTATGTGAAAAGGGAAAGGAAGCTTCTTCTTTTGTGTGTTCTTGAAACATGATAATCCTCTTATAAAGTCATTTGCTGGACTAAGTCCAGTAGTGAGTTTCTCAGATGAAAACTTTTGAAATGAATACTACCATGATTCAGACACGGAATCTTTAGGTGCTTTGGAAAGACTATTTATGTAGTTATTGATGAACTCTAAATTCTGAAATTCCTTTGAATATCTTACTTTTTTTTTCCCCTCTGTGTTGAGATACAAAATTTGGGCAAGAAATAGTACTAATAATAGGAATTACAACAATTTAAGATCACATAAAGTGTATTATGCAGAAGAAAATTCCAATTATTCTAGCTAACCTTTCTGTGATTCTTGGTGAAACATCTGCAGATGCTGGATAAATCACTTTAGTATCAGCCTCCCACTCCTTCCTTTTGGTCTTCACTGAGATGTATTGCAATAATGACCCTGCACAAAGGAAAACTATGTTATGAGTTTATGCTGCCAAACTTTAGCTGCATTCAACAAACATTCAACTGCAGAGATTAAATTAGTAACTTGTGTGTTTTAGGCTCCCATAAAGTTGATGAAAACAGGCATGTATCAGCAGAGGGCTATTCAGCCTCTGTGATATCTGAATTGCCTGTCTCTCTTGGTCTAGGACAGTGATAAAGATTAATTGTTACTGGAGGCAAGTTCAGTGTGAAGACCTTGCCAGACACCAGTGACAGTCAGCTATAGTGCTTCAAAAAATTCTACCACATTTCAAGATTGCCATCTCTTCTAGAGAAAGAACCTTGCAAGACTTGACTCAAAGCCTAGTTAAAGGTATCAGAATCTGGATTTTATTTCATATTGAGGATCTAAAGTTTGTTTCCTCTCTAAAAGTGAGCTTACCATATTTCAACAAGTATGGATAAAACTGGTATTAGAAATATTTTGGTACATATTGTAGTAAATGAAACAGAGAGAAACTCAACCATTTTTAAAATGCAGATGGATAAAACAACCATTAAGTCTTTCTGCAGAGCTTATTGGCTGTTGGACTGGATTTTGTTACAGTGCTAAATAAAATATTTTATACTGCAAATAGAAGAAATAAACTATATATCTTTGTTTGAATTTAAATAAACTGTAAACTCTTGAGAGAAAATCCTAGGACTGCCAATGAAAGCATTTGTATGTGCAGCTGTGGTCAGAAATTAAAACTTATATAAAGATTTACAAAAAAATATAGTAGAAAAAAAAAGTGATAAGAAGCTACTGAATAAAATAATTGGAGGTTTTCAGCCAGGTTATAACTCTAGCTACCCAATCTCAGTATACATGTATAGCAGAAAAAATGTTGAATCAAAATCAAGAATCAAAGATATAGAGAAAAAAATAAAAATAAATTCAGAAATTTCAACAGAAATTTGGGAATTGTTTAAATTTCAGCAAGGATAAGAAACTTACAGGAAAAATGAATGAACTCCTAGACAGTAAAGCAGATGTTCCAACATAATTTGTTCCATAATACAAGAAAGGGGAATAATAATAATAATTAAAAAAATAATGTAGTAACATATTAAGCATTGCTCAGCAGAAGCAATTCTGAACATCCAATTAGCCTTTAAATCTAATCATTGCAAGATGTCCTTGATACACCAAATCTTAGGAAAATTCAAAAAGATAAACAGAACTTCCACATTTAGCATAGATATATGTAAAATTAGAACAGATCTATGCAAGATAAGATAATTAATTAACTTTTAGGGTGTAAATTTATCCGATAACTTATGAATGTATGTTTATGGACAGACCACAGTTATTGCCCTCATGGGGTTTATTAACCCTGTTCTAAGCAACCTGAGGCGACTCAACTTCTAAAGAATACAAAATTAGAGGGGCTGCTGGCTAGGTGGATATTGGAAATCTTTGCATCTTTTTTTATATTTTGCTTTGTAATTCTGACCTCATGAATAGAAGGCTGCATTGGTTTGATCTTCTAAGAAATGATAACTGGTATAGTAGGTCTTCCAATTTACAGGGCAGATATATTCGAGTAGCATATGCTACTAGAGTCAGAGCCAGCAGAGACATCTAATCGCTGTGAGAAAGCTCATTCTAACTTTGCTGCCAACAATTTAGGTTAGATAACAGACGTGCATTGACTTGATAGCAGGTGGATAAAAGGGTATAAACTGTGTTTTGTGCCTTCTGTCTGTATTACTTATAGACAGCTGATTTTAGGAATTCAAGAGAGATTGTGTCATACAAATTTAGTTTCTATGAGAGTTAAGTACTTGTGAAAGATGGCAGACTGGTAGCTTTTGATTTGAAATTCTGCAATTAGCTATAAGACTGATAGATGTGTGAAGATGGTCACATGTCTGTCAAAGATTTATAATGTGCAGGATGCAGGTGTAACCAAAGAGCACAGAAGGTTGTTTTCCTTCTAAAATGATTTGTAGCCGTAGTGTTTTTTGTAGTTGGCGTGTTTTTGTTGTTGTTGTGTTGTTTTGTTTTGCTTGTTTGTTTCCTATTAACCAAACATTACTGCTCATGAGACAAAGCCAGAAGGTGGTTTTATGCCTTTACTGGCTGGGGAGTTCATCTGCCAGCAATTGGTCAGGGCTAGGATAAGAGCAATTGCACTGAGCAGAGGGAAAATGAGGAGATACTGTTGCTGTCAGGTCTTGCTGTTCATAGCTGTGTTTCTGTTTTGAGATGTGCTTTGAAATAAAACTTAGTGTCACACTTCTGAAAAGCCTTGTATTTTATGAGCCAGACCTGCCATTCAAGTTATTCCAGTGTAGTATAGGCAATAGCAAAGGAAACTTTCCAGACTAGCATTTATCAAACTGTTCCAACCTTAATTTAGAAATGAAAACTCATTACATTAGTTCTCTGGCCTCCTTGCTGACATTTTCAAGTGAAGAGAACCTATCAACATTACTATTGGTTTCTGTTGATATTTGACCTCTCAGAACTGGACAGAGTCAAACAAATCTTCCAGGGAAAAAAAAAATATCACATAACAAAATCTCTCTCTGTTTATTCATAACAAAATCTGGAGCAACAGCTTTATCAAAGTATTGTTCATGTATTTACAATTTGTTATTAAATTTGAAAAAGGTAAAATCAAATGGATTACAGAAATGCTCCGAAGAAGACAAGGTCAAGTCACAGAAACATAGAATAGTTGAGGTTGGAAGAGACCTGTGGAGAGCATCTAGTTCAACCTCTCTGCTCAAGCAGGGTCCCCTACAGCACATTACCCAGAATTGTGCTCAGACAGCTTTTGAATATCTCCATAGAATCCACCACCTTTCCGGGCAACCTGTTCCAGTTCTCAGTCACGCTCACAGTAATGAATTTTTTCCTCAAGATCAGACGGAAGTTCCTGTGCTAGTGCCCTAGTTTGTGCCCATTGCCTCTCTCTGGGTGCCACTGAGAAGAGTCTGGCCTCATAATCCTGACACCCTTCAGATACTTATGCACACTGATCAGATCCCCTGTGAGCCTTATTTTCTCCAGGCTGAACAGGCCCAGGCTTTCCATATGAGAGATTCTCTAGTCCCTTAACCATTTTAGTAGCCCTTTGCTGGACTTGTTCCAAGAGCTCCAATTCTTTCCTGTACTGCAGAGGCCAGAACTGGATACAGCACTCCAAGTGAGGCCTCACCAGGGTGACTAGAGGGGGAAGAATACCTCCCTCAGCCTGCTGCTAACATTCTTCCTAAGGTATCCCAGGATACCATTTGGCCTCCTTGGTCTTGGCACATTGCTGGCTCATGGTCAATTTGTTGCTGATTTCAGAAATGACTTTCTGAAAGTTATATGAAGTTTTTGGTAGCTTCAGGGACCCAGATTTTTATTTTTATTTATTTATTTATTCTGGATAGAGAATGGCTTAGAAATGTCACAAAAAAGAGAGTGAGTGTAGGAATTAGAGGAGTCAAGTCAAAAGGCCTAAAGCTTATAGCTTCCGCTGTGTCACATTTCCAGATCGTCTCACAGCTTGGGGTGAACAGGAACTAAAGCGAGTCTTTAACTGTGTTCTGGACCATGGCTCTAACTCTCTGATACCCACCTGACAGTCAGGTGCTTGAAATAATTTGTTCTTCCCTTGCCATTTAGCATTCACTGTCCTGTATCCCTGTTTGTTCTCCACTCACTACTGAAGAGCCTATACACACTTGAAGAATGTGGAAAGTGAAGCAACATGTTATGGCAACAAAGGTATTATGGGACTAACGATTTTTAATATAAAAGGACAAATAATTAGAAGCCAATCACCTCCTCTAGGACTTCATACAATTCCTGTTATAACTAAAGAGTAACTTCCGCTTAATTTCTCTCATAGACTGGCGTGAACAATGCACTCAATCCAGCAGAACTTTACAAAAACAAGATAAACCTTCATGCTGTAGTTTCTCAGCTGAAGAAGTAACTTACAGACTAAAGACAACTAAGCAGAATTTACCACTCCTTGGGGAAAGCAAAGAATAAATTTCAAGCATTTTGCTTTCCTGTGTATATTTTATGAATACCAAGTTATAATGACAGATGTAAAGAAGAAATATTGTTAAGAAACATACAGGACAAAACTTTCATTAAACCACAACTTTATGTTGTCATTTACATCATTATCAAATTCCATTCCTGAGGAATTGCCTTTATTTAACGTGCCACATTCTTACTTTGAGTCAGGACAGTTTCCATCATGTGAGGTAAAACTATCATTATTTCAGTAGTTACTAATAGCCTTACACATGTATTGAATGATTTCTAGAATGTAACACTTTGAAACAAACAAGGTGGTATGATATTTTTGAACAGATTGAAGTCATAACTGAAAGTCTGTATTCAGAATTAAAAGTAATGAGAACGATTAGAATCAAACTAATTAACAAAAAAGAAATAGCTATCAGTTCAACATCAAAAAAAAAAAGACTTTGAAAAATGCAACGCTTGAGAAAAGAAAGAGCTTAACGAAGCTCAAAAACTTAACATTTTTACTTTTATACAATGAAATGTTTAAATGCTACCACCATATTTTGGTCAGTTTCTAACTACAAAGACTAAGTTTTTTAGTTGCCATTTGTAGATAAAGTCACAGAGATGTACCTTATGAGAAGTAGTCAAACGTACTAAGATACCCTTTATATATTTCTTTTTTATATTTTTATTTAATCTGTTTTTATTAACAATAACCTATATTTTCTATCAAAACCTAAAGATAACCTCGTCATAACAAAAATACTCTCTAAAAATTGTTCTATGAGAGGAAAACATTGCAGTCAACATACCTATACGTATAGATGATGTTTGAAAAATGACACTGGTGAATTAGCTGGGCATCTCTGTAAGCCAATAAAGAAATTCCAGTAGGTTTTATGTGGAACAGGTTCCCATGGTTTATCTTATCTTTAACTTAGGCTGGAAATTATTATTTTTTCCAGGAAAGGTAAAGCATCCTTGCTGAACCAGATCCATATCGGTGTAACTGGATGAAATTCTGTGTTATTATACACAGGATGGGTTGACACAGTGTATTCAGAAATGGATGTCACACTGCCAGCTTTCAAACATTACTGTTACTAATAAATAGGGGAGTACTTGCTCTATTTATTAAGCTTTCTAAAACCCTAACAGCAGTTTTAGAAAAAGAAAGATTTATCTACCAATAAAACCCCCAAAGATTACATTTACCAAATCCCCATTCTTTATTGTAATGAAATTTGTCTTGCAGCTTTTAAAATGCATTTATAGAGCCAGAAATGTATTCTGGTCCACTGTCTTTGAGATGAATAACCACATTATTACTTGCCTGTCAAATCTAAGTAGAGTTGTTAATAATACACAGACAGCTACTAAAAATTCAAAACAGGAGAGGTTTCCTTTGGAGAAAATTGCAATTTTAACCTCTGATTTTCCTTCTGAATCAATTACTTACTTTCATATACACCTTGCAGTGTTCAATCTCTAATCAGAAGGGAAATTGATTCAAAGAATTCAAAGATTTTTGAACAAACAAGACTTCCAGTATTTTGAGATTGTACAATCTCTAATCTACAGAATCTCAGTCCTCTGCTCACTAACCAGTAAGCATAGCAGAATAATAATTGTATGAATATATGTTATATTAAGGTATTTTTTTAATCTTGTACTTCAAACATTGTCTTCCCATAAATGCACATTTCTAGTTAGAAAAGTGAACATCTAAACTCAGCTTCTTTTCTGATACAAAAATTTTGTATAGTTTTACTTTGCTGTCTTTTAGTAAATGAAAAAAGGTATTTCACACTTACGATAAATAAAAGGAAGAGCCACCTAACCTGTAATATAGCAATATAGTTTTGTTGTTGTTGCCGTATGAGCTGTGTGCTAACACAGTCAACATGTTTTGCTGGAAATTCTGATAGTTCAAAATTCTTTAGAGTTAGATTACTTTTACAATATTATTCTTAATAAATCATGTAAAAAAATCAAAAATCAAATTAGGATTTTCATTTCAGTTCAGTGTGACTTTCTTTCTCTTACTTCTAGAATCCCTTTGAACTTTATAGAGTGACAGATTTGGTGCCCTCTCTGGGTGATTTTTTTCTACCGTGCAGCATAGACTTGTGATTTCCAGAAGGCATTATGTAATTTTTCTGAGATATGTAAAAGTAGGTGGGTATTGCAGGCCATAGAGCAGAGATAACAAATAATGCCTTTCATAAGCCATTCCATGTATCACAAACCCTTTTTATGAAGACTTTAGTTTAGCTTCATCAAACCAGGCTGATCTTTAAGTGAGAAAATGCTGCTAACAAAGTCTTCTCCTGCTGACCAACATTATGTTTTTTATGTGTTGGAAGATCTGGCCATCTGAGGAGAAAATCAGTTGATCTATCAGGTGATCAAAATCAAGCTGTATAAATTAGGTCATTCAGTCATCATTTCTCTCAATGATCAACTATTCCTCCTAATAGCAGTAAAAAAAGTTCTGTTAGAGTGTGGTGCAAAGCTATTGCAGTTCCAGACTCAAGCTAAATCTCTCTTTGAGTTTTGCTGTGGAGAGCTCAATGCAGTGTGCATTGTCAGGTTTTTAGAAATCTCACCAGAGAAGAAATGAGATGTGAGCTCACAACAGAAATAGTTAATACCACTCAGTGGAATAGATACAGATTGTACTAGACATGTAGAAGGGGTTTCAGTTTCCTTTAAATATATTTACCAAGCCTGGGATAAAATTATTTGACTTGCATTTTTCTGACAGGAAGACTGACAGATTTGTGCAAAATCTAAATTTTCCAGAGGCAATAAGAACATTGCTAGTAGGCTACCTTTTCATCTTTGTTCAGCAACTCAGTAGTAACACAGACATTCACTCAACTGAACATCACATGCCAAATCAACCAAATGTATATCTCGCATTTGAGGTGTTTAATCTCTTAGTTAAAAAAAAAAAAAAAAAGTCCCAAGAGTTTCTGCTCATTATTAAAAATTACAATGGTATGGTCCTCATGAGTCTGTATCCTCACCTCTGCATTTGCCAGCTCTGGAAAACCTAACCACACTCCACTGCCAACTCTCCTTTCAAGAAAGTCAACAGATAATTATGCGATCTGTTCATACAGTGCAAATAACTTGGCATTCTGGGAGCCTACCAGTGTGATGGGAAATAATCCATACTTCGTGGGGATGCGAACACCTTCAGTGAATTCAGTGTCACCATATGAGGCAACAGCAGCAACATGCAAATATTTTTTTTAATCATAACTGGCTTTGAGGGTGGATTATTATTTTTGACATCTCTCCTTTCAGATATTACGCTTGTTAAAGCACAATGTTCATCTGCATGACATGCTGCTTTTCAAACAAAAGCATCTGCCTTCTGTGGCATCATATGTTTCCAAGAAAACTGCTGCTTGCAAAGTTTTCCTGGAAAACATCATGCTCCCCTCCCCATCAGCTCTCCTCGTTACAGACAAATTCCCTTAAAGTATATAATGCTGTTTATTTTTCCCCTGAGGCTGTTGTACAGTAGCTTTTATTTAAAAAAAAAAAAAAAAAGTCACTCATTCTACTACCATCTATGAGTTTACAGGTAAATAGCTACATTTTTTATTATTTCATTTCATATATATTTAATAAGGTGACATCTACAAGACCTGCTACATTCTACAAATTCCAGATAAACACAAAGGCGATGTCTTTGGTTAATCAAAGACATTTTATGAAAAGTCTCACAGTCTGATTGATAGTTACAAGTGGGCAGAGGTGTTACAAATGCAGCAAAACAGAGTGCAGTTGTTTTGTCAGAAGGCTCTAGAGAAAGAAACAAAACCCCTCCACAGATATCCAACTTTTGGAGTATCTTTTAAATTAGTCACGTAAAGAAATTCTTTGTTGTACTTGCATATTTGCCAATCTGTCTGCATACATGTGATTTGTTATTTCTTAAAGCATGTAAGAAGAAATACATTTTGACCTACAGGTAATAAAGGGGGAAAGAGTGTTAAAATGTCAAAGGACATAGAAAAATTGTGGTGTAAGAGAAACTTAACCTCCTACAAGATTAATTTGAATAAATGTGATTTTCTATAGCCAGTATGCCATGATACATCATCATTTTCCCATAATTAATTTACACTAATAAAATCAAGATAAGACTAGGTTTATGAGGAACAGAAGTATATTTCCTTCTCCAAAGAAGAGCAGTTATAGAGAATCTTATGAACATAAGCAAGACGTGTCATGACCTCAGAAAAAAATGATTGCTTGAAAGTATAAAGTGGGAGTAAATGTAGGAAAGGATTAGGTGTTTTGCCTTAGAGCATAAAAAAATATTGTAGTTAATTGTTCGACAGCAAAAATCCAGCAGCACAAATAACATATTCTAAGTACAGTGGAAAAAAAAAAAAAAAGAGAATAACCTTGAACCAATCTTGCAATACCATTGCCAAAGGTCTATCAACACCTTCTTATTAGAGTTGCAGCAATAGCTCTCCAGAGATTCAAGCCCCTCTAAATTTGCGAGCTCACTGAAATCACCAATAAGATCCACACTGATGAGGGAGCATGAAACTGTACCGCTGGGCAGCTAATTCACCAGACACTTTCAAAGTGCTCAAGGCAGAAAAGCTAAGTGAGCTGATGGAAACAGATGCTGTACAAAAAATTGCTGTATTGGAGCATCCTAAAATCAAAGTGTGATTTCTTCTGGCATGAGACCATAAAGAGGTCCACTGAGTAACAGATGAGAACTGGGGGAGAGGAGGTGATTGGATGATTTGACTAAGCCCAGGCAGAGCTTCAGCTTTCTTTCTCTTGTTCTTAATACTATTTAGAAAGGATACTGGAGAAAACACCAGAAAATACATTCCTCCTTAATCCTCAGAAAGAGCTAAGGTGTACCCAATGCTGACTGTAGCCACAAGAATCACTTCATATTTAAGAAAAAAATGTTGGAAAACACAAGCAATGAAAAATGAAAAATGTTTCTTTTTTTTTTTTTAATATAATCTGGTTAATATTGTTTTATCAATATGTTGATGTTTGACAAAATGCTTATATCTGAAACAAAATTATTTATTGGTGAATATTTTTAAATGACTAATCAATGGGGATAAATAAACAATTCTAGTGCTTAGCTCATATCATCTTACAGGAAACATCTAAAACAGCTCAGTCAAACCCTACAAATGTCTGTTTCTTCACATTATCTGTGAAGAGGTTTTGATAGTGACCAACTTAGATGTTAATACCTACATGATTGATGTCTAAAGGTAGGCAAGGCTTCACCTCATCTGTCATAACTGACCATAAAAATTCCTTTTCATCTTTATCAGGACAACTGCAAAGTCAGAATTTACATCTGCTCTTGCAAAGATGGTGCAGACAAAAAAAAAAAAAAAAAAAAAAAGTCTTATTTTCTATCTTTTGCTAAATGTATGCATAATAAAATAGGAATTAATAATCTAAATAATTAGCATTTTAAGCAGAACACCTTTATGCGCAGTACTGCTGTTATTAATGCTTCCTTAAACTTTCACTGTCACTATCTTTAAGCCCACCAAGATCAACATCATTTTATTTGAGCAATAATTTTAACTGCTTACCATGGCTTTATCAGCAAGGAACCTATCCTCTCTCTGGTCTTTCTGGCCAAAATTTACATTCAGAATTTGCCTTCTGTATGATTAATGCTACTCTCCTTTTCTTAGAAAAAGTAACATCAAACCACTAAACTACTGCATAGAAAGATCCTTAGGCTAATTCAGATCCAGGTACGTTTATGTGCATCTCTCCCAGTTAGCTACCCTTCCCAGAGATGAAATTTTCATTCACTTCAGTGAGAAATCTGTGCATATCTTTGGAGAAAGCATAAATAAATAAATAAATAAATAAATAAATCAGATAAATAAATAAATCAAAGCTTTTTGGTGAATAGAAAAAATATTTTATATCTATCATCATGCAGTAAGGGTATAAAAGGATAATGAAGGTTTTAGTACACCTTGGTGTAGGAATTCAAGGAAAAGCTAATTATTTCAGTCATGGTTCCTAAAGAAATGAGGATTGTGTGATCATACTGTCTGTCCATCTGTCTGTCGTTGCCATCCCTGGCAATTTATATCTATTTATATCTCTAGAGATATATAGAGATATACAACTAAGTCTGACAGAGGTGTAGTCTCAAAAATTACAAGTTCCCCCTTATTTTATGAAAATGAGTTCCTGGTTATAGCTAAGGCCCTCATTAACATTTCCTTGGAAGAAAAGCCATTTCAATCCAGTCCTATACTCACTTCAGGAGGAAGCAGCCAGCTGGCCAGTCAACACACATACATGTTTGGACAGTCAGCACATGTGTAGCTGTAAATCTGTCACAGCATATGCTGCCACTTGCCCAGCCAAACACATGGGAGATGCAGGAGGATTGAAGGTAACAAGGAATATGTGGGAAAGACCTGAGTACTGTGGAAAGGGTCAAGGGATGGTGAAAACAAGTCTTTATTATTTTTGTTGCTGATGAAATAGCTTGTTTTATGTATATGTTTTTTCACCATTGAAACATTCCTCCTTGTCAGGAATGCCACAGGTCTCATATACTTTGCTCACATTTCAGATCCTTTGCTTTGCCATTATTCTTGATGAAACTATGTCTACTAAGGTTTGTGAACAGGAGTTTGGAAGCTTAGCTGTGACAGAAAGGAGGAAGTATGTATTTGCATTATCATGAAAACATTATAGAGAAGCATATGCAGAATCCAGCTGACACCACACTTCCTCACAGAGGGCAGTGCTCTTGAATAGTCTAAATGCTTAAAATGCATGAAGTACATACATAAAATGTTTGAAGAGAGTTTATATTTTATCACCAGGCACATGGTGAAGGGCATTTCAGACAGAGAATGCGGTTTAAAAAAGAATAGTTTTGAAGACCAATGTCTTTCATCTTTTTTTAATAAGCTGTTTTAGACAAAACTGATATTCACGGGGTGAAGGGGAAGAGTTTCTGCTCTGTGGAGAAATCAGCCACAATCCTGGATATTCCTGGAAGGCAAGCTTGTCACACTGTCATAGAAAAGGCACCAGACTGTGTATGTAGCCAGTTAGCCTTTGTGTAAGCTGCTTAACTACCTTTGCTGCAGTGCTGTGCTTTTGAGATTAATGGTAGGCAGAGGAAACTTAAAGGGGAGATTTACCAATGAACTGAAATGCTGAATGAATTATTCCATAAATAAAATGATATTTGCTAAAGCTACAAATTCCTGGAAGGTCCATACTAATGCCAGGGAGAAAAAGAATCAAAACAAGCAGCCAAGAAAATAATTGCATTCTTTCATAAGTAATTTTTCAATCAACAGAACATTTAAGTTTTGTGTATGCTAAGTTATAAATGAAAACAGTTTTTCAAATGAGGAAAATAGAGTTGTTTTTTTTTTTTTTTAAAAAAAGAGAATCCTTCCATGAAGAATTTTTTTTTTCCTTCAAGACCAAATGTCTGGGCCTGAAAATTTTAGTAATCCAGCTGAAATAATTAAAAATTACACCTTGCCAAGAAGCTAATGGCTAACATGGCTAACAAACTGTGTCCTTTTAGGTAATTGAAACACTTAACCTTCTATCTTCCTCTACAATCACCTGAAAAGCCTGAGGCCAGATATGTGAAAATGTTTAGGAAACTAACTCCCAATTACTTTGGAAGAGTTAGGTATTTAAGTATTTTTTTTTTTTTTTTGGATCTGATGTACTCTTCTACCAGTGGAGTGAATTATCTTCTAGGCAATGCCAAACATCTGCTTTCCTTCTTCTCCATAAATCCTATTCCTTCACTGATCTTGCCTGGAAGTCCTTATCATGTCAGTGTGCTCTCGTTACATTAAGAGTTGCACACTGAAGGGAGGAAAGCTTCTTCATTACTTCATATATTAATATTGAGCATATTCAGCTAGAAAAAAGGGGGTCAATTTCAAGTCCCTTCTTTGAACAGGTTTTAAAACACAAGTCCCATTCTTTAGACCTTTCTGATATTTGGGACTATCATTCCAAAGGAAGTAATTCCATTTTATATAAAGAAAATGAAATACTTAAGAATTTCCTGTTATGCAATGTTTAGAGAGTTCAACGAGGAGTTGATGTCATATGTTTCTAGGCAGTAGAAAGAACTGAACATAGTTTAGTTTCATCCTGGGTTTTACAACCCATTAGAGAAGTCAGAGAGCTATTGGAGGGGAAAGGGAAGAGGAAGCATGAAGAAGTGACTCGAAGCGAGGAAACCCCTGAGCTAGCATTTACAAGATCTTCAACATCCACACAGCACACAACATTGCTATCTGGAGAGTGTAGGTGGAGCTAGCAAGGCTGAGGAGATCCTGCATACAAAGTGCACAGTGATATTATCTTACCAGTGGCATAGCACATATGTTTTATTGTTCCTTGCCACTGTTTCTCTAATACGTACTATAAGGCGTGCTAAGGCTAACATTGTATTCTTTAGTCACTAGCTGTTCATTCTATTTTTAATATGAAATTACTTGTGATACAATATTTAATGCACTAATCAATGCAGTTTAATCAAAGTTAATCAGTTGGTGTAGGGATATGCGCTGGTGCAGCTCTACCAGTTCTGGTTCCAGAGTACCTCTGTCAGCAGGACTGTGTTTCAGCCCTTGGTGCAGCAATGCCTCAGGCTCCTGAACCCTGAGAAGCTTCACAGTGGGAGGACCCACCTCCTGGTTTGACTTCTGACACCCACATGTTTTTTTCCAGAGTGCCAGATCCCTAATGAATAGGCTAGTCAGGCTTCTGCTGATCGTTTGCTTTAAGTGGCATCTAAAGCCCAATGTTCTGTGTAAGGCATTTTGTTGGAAGGTACAGTGCATAGCAGGTGCCAAAATCGTCTTTATCCTTTGTGTCTTTTAGCTCTCTGCTTTGACTGAGTGACTTGTGCTTCTTCTAGAACCTGCAAAGACAGTGAAGATGAAAAGATTTTCAGCTTTATATTTCTTGGTAATGCTTGTATCTTTGGACTTTCAGTCATAGCAAAAGCACGAGAGTAATTTCAAATGTAACAACCGAAAAGTGCAGTATAGTGCAAAAAGAATTGTAGTTTTGGAGAAAGCAATGTCTCTAAAACAAATGTGAGATTGTATCCAGAAAACAAAACAAAACAAAACAAAAAGCTAATTTTCTTATAAAACCATAAAACTTTTTTTTTTCTTTTTTTTTCCCTGGGGGATTTTGTGTTGAATGATGACTGTTCTACAGCACTGACAAGCACAAACACAGTAGATGTATCAGGTATCAGAGTACATTTACCTGGTTGAGACGATTGGTACAGGCCCTCTGCCCTGCTGGGGAACGGAGAAGTTCATAAGAATATTTGCTAGATTAAAGCTTGTCTTAATAGTTGTGTAAGGATGTCTTGTCAGGGAATGAAACATAAACAACTCTATATGCAAAATTAATTACTTATTCGTTTGCTTTAGTATTTTTCTAAAGTAGCATAGATTTTCCCAGAGATCTCAGAAAATATCCATGACTTTGTAAAATAGTGGTTGAAACCTTATTAATTTGGGGCAATTCTTCCCAAATAAAATTAAATTGTTTTTTGCACAAGAAAAATGATAGGTGAAACAGCACTGGAGGTTTTGTGTTGATATGAATCTTTTGGAAGATAAAAGATTATGAGTAAGACACCCTGAAGGGATCCTCTGATTTTCTGCATGGAGATGCATTGCTGAGAAACATATGTAAAACAGTGTTACCCTACCAACTGCATAACAAACATTTCCTACAGTTGTTTGTCTTTGGAGCATAAAAATTACTAAGAGGAATAAACTGAAAAATCCTTCACTAATTCTACAACAATTTTTCTAAATACAACATTATATGAAAATTTAATCACAGAGGCATGTTTCTAAAATATCAGTAAAGGAAAAAGTGAAAAAAGACTAATTGCTCTTTGAGGTTGGTAGTACTCTGGATTAGGATGTTTTTCACTGGTTTTGTTCCTGAGTGCTAAGGCTAACCTTGGTCTGCATATTGAGGGGACAGATCACCTTATGTAGATTTGTGGTGAAATAGATGCAGGTCACAGGGTTAGATTTTATATTTACATTTATTAGATCAGAGAATTTTGCTAACCAAATGTATAATCACTACCTCACTGGAACTGAGTCATTTCTGCTGAATCTACATACGAACACATTTTTATGGTGTAACATAGTTTCAACTATAATAGTAGTTGTGCAGTCTTGAAAATCTAATGAGTATTTGTGACATCATTAAATTCAGTGAAATTAGAATGATCACAGGAACAGTTTTAGCCACCAGGAAAACATCACAAATTTCCATTGCAGGTAAACCTTTTTGGAAATTTACTTGCAAAATATTTGAGTGTTTTTGTTTGTTTGTGTTGGGGTTTATACTATTTATTCATTAAATGAGCTTATTGGCAACACTGAAACTGATTATAATGATTGATTTGACTTATTGATTTTAAGACCCCATACACAAAATGGGAGAGAAAATACTTTTTCCTAGTTTTTACAGGATAGTTTTCATTATAAATATATCTGATTTTATTACAACACTTTCTTATACCTATTAAAGTAGGAAGTGTTATAAGATATTGCATATTTCAAGGTTGTCAAAACAAAACAAAATGATTGAGCTAAGTGTATTGATATTTGTTTTGAGTTTTGGCTTGCAAAAATTGTGATGCATCAACACTTTGGGATAAGAACATTTTTAATTTTTCAGTTGGGATATTAGTTTCTGACACAGTGATACTGCCAAATTATCAGAAGTGAGGAACTGGACACACACCTCACAGGCTTCAGCGATCTCTGCAGGAATAGCACAGAACACACACACACTTGTAATAAATACAAATGCTTTTTGCTGGAGGCAGCCCCAGGGTGCCTCTCCTGTCCTCACGGCTGTGTCAGAGTGAAGAGCTCAGCTTTGGCCTCAGACATTGGATGCTCACATGGCAGCTTCTTGTCACATTTCTTCCTTTGCGCATGTGCCTCATTATGCTGATATTTGTGAAATTGTTGCCTCAGCAGAGGCAAGACATTGATTGTTCTCAGTCGCCACCTTACTACAAAGTCCTTGTGCTCACACCTCAATGCAACTTTAATGGCATGTCAGCAGCAAGCCTCTTCTTTTAATGGGCTTTGATCTTTTATCTAACTCTGATATCTAGTTCTGAGTTGTTGCTTTTTTTGTTTGTTTGTTTTTCTGATTTGTCTAAATATTTAGTATTACTAATGAAAGTTAAATAAATCAACATTGCTGAAGTAAAAAAAAAAAATAATCCCTTTTCTGTTAAAATCCATTCTTTTTTTTTCTGTTAGAAGAAAAAAAAAATCGATGGTCTATTTTTCACCATCTTCTTAGGTTCACTTAAATAACTACAGAATAATACACTGAAACATCCCAATATGTAAATAAACAAGAAACTGATATGATACTAGGTACACTGCAGCTCAGATACTGAAAATAGGCTAGCACACTATTCTCAAAGCTGTCATGCAGTATGTGAACACTAAGTAAACTTTTCACTGGGGGCTTACAGCATCCAGTGTCTGTTTTTATCTTTGATGTCCCCCAGGTATACAATAGCGCAGCTGCAACTTTCTCAGGTATGTGGGGAACCCTCTGGCTCTTCCTTCCAAGGTTCAAGTCAGTAAATATTTTAAATTGGCTGTTATTAGTTTCTTAAATCTTGCTGGTCATGTGCTTCTTCACTATGGGACCTCAGAATAAATGTCAGGAATAATTAGCCGACATTTGGTGAAAATCCCCAAAGAAAGAAATGTTATTCTGTAAATCTCTCAGCAGGAATTTTAGAAATATTTCATTGTATTGCCCTTTTATTGCCCACAACTGAGACTCCAACACTATTCTGTCTTGAGACAAGTATCCTTCCCTTCCCTTCCCTTCCCTTCCCTTCCCTTCCCTTCCCTTCCCTTCCCTTCCCTTCCCTTCCCTTCCCTTCCCTTCCCTTCCCTTCCCTTCCCTTCCCTTCCCTTCCCTTCCCTTCCCTTCCCTTCCCTTCCCTTCCCTTCCCTTCCCTTCCCTTCCCTTCCCTTCCCTTCCCTTCCCTTCCCTTCCCTTCCCTTCCCTTCCCTTCCCTTCCCTTCCCCCATAGAAATTACATTTTATTGACATTTTCATTTACTTTTTCCTGGAACGGACTGATCTTTGTTCAGACAAGAACTTGGCAAAATTAGCACTGTTTTCAGTAAGAGATAGACTGAAGTGAATTAACTGGTCAGTTTTTAGGTTTGATTTCTGCTTTTTTTGAAAACCAATCTTTGGTGTCAATTGCACCTAAACAAAAGGATCCTCTATGTTGTTTCTTCACCAACCAAAAAATGAGAAACAATAAAGCCAAAAATCAGGGAAATTCAATCAAACGAAATCTCTTATGCCATGTGTGCATTTCACCTCAATACAGATAATGACACTAATACAAATTCCTTGACCAATGGAGGAGTCAGAAATCACAGATTAGATGCAAGACCAAGTCTCAGATCTACCTGCAGGTTATTTATTTCTTTATAAGCTATCTGCAGCTTATTGTTTTACATGCATCCTGCACTCATCCATATCGTTTTGTTGGTTAGCTCAAGAACTGTTTAAGTGCCAAGCCACTCTCCTTGGTGCTGGGCAAGTGTGGGAACCCAGAGCTGCAGCAAAATCAAGATTTGTGAGAACTTTCCAGAATGGTATTTAAACTTTGTTTTAAATGGTGAAATCAATTGGTCTGAGTCCTCTATTGGTCTGAGGAAATAAACAGGGATTAGCAATGTTACTATATGAAAGACTTCTCAAGCAGATTTATAAATTGTACTTTGATTTCCTTAGTTTATTTTAACAAATAGCTGACATGAAAGGTTGTTTTTTTTTTTTTCTTTTCTTTTCTGAAATTTACCTTGTAATTATTTGTCTGTTTCTTAGTTTGGGGAGAAAAAATGTTTAGCTCATGTTATATTCTTTTTTATATCATTGATATTTGCTTTTGGTCCTGTTCCCAAATCCCCATGTTATTTATGTAGCCTTACTTTGTTCACCATAAACTTAAACATATGAGGTTTAAAATATGCCTTGTGCTTATTGGGCCTCTCTTGTTCAGCATGTAGAGATAAAAATAAAAGGTATAAAAAATCACAAAATAATAATAGTAATATTAGCAATAATATTAAAAATCATTCTAGAAGATAGTAATTTGTTTCCAGACCAAAAAAAAAAAAAAGAAAAAAAAAAGGTCAGTGACATTCTGAGCCTTAAATTATTCATTTAACCCAAATGTTAATGTTCTTATAAAACATATGAAACTATATCTGTTGTGGAAATACAAGTATATGGACATATAAACCAAATGTACAAGTCTTTAGACATTATACATATTTCAAAAGTCTGATTTGTTTTTGATATTCAAAATATGCATTTTCACTTTTAAAAAATTACTTCCTCTGGAAGCATATACAGTGAGCTGAGAAAGTTTGCTGTAAGGACATGACTTATAAAACAACCGTCATGGGTAAGGCAGCCTAAAACCTCATTCCCAGATCTGTTTCAGGCATTAATATTAAGCCAAAACCAAACTCTTTAATATCTGGCTATGTGCTCAAGTTAGGATGTTGTTTATAGTGTTTTCTGTTTGTCTGTGTTTGTTTTTTTTTTACTGTTTATTTATTCATTAACAAATATAAGTTTCTCTTCTTTCTGACATATTTCACATTTTCTTTAGCTGTGACTACAGAAATTCTCTCCTGGGTAATTATTCATTTATTTATACATCAGACAATGATCATCTGAAGAAATCATTAATAGGTAGCTGTGACAAAAAACAGTATTGACCATTCAGTACCTGCAAACACAAGTAAAACAGAGTACTGTAAAAACACAGAATTTAGTATCGGTCTTATATATGGCTAATAGCAAGACCTTCATTTCCTGAGAAGAGATTGAAATTTGACCTGTGCATTTATTGTCAGCTCTCTCAGAAAAGTGCAGAGACAAACATTTACAGTAACAGAGGAAAAATATTTGCAGCAAATCTCTTCTAGTTTTATGATATTTATGTTTTGCCACTGGTATGCAAGTGATACACCTCTTTTCTTTTTTTTTTACATTATTCTCTCTCTTTTTTTTTTTCTCTTTAGATAAGTGTCCTCTTTCTGTGTCTGCAATTGCAAGCTTAGTGTTGTTATCACAATTCAGAAATTCTCCAGGAAAACATAAGTAAGATTGGTATGAGGGTGGGATGGTGTTTGGGGGGAGTTCAAATGTCACTTTTTTATTTTCTTTTCTCCAGTGAGTAATGCAGAATATAGGTCAACTGTGAGAAAGTAAGGCTGGTAGTTCTCTCTTGGGTCACCACGGTCAGATATCATCAAAATGGGAACTATGTCTAATGTGTAAATTCAGTGCAAGTTATGTGACAACATCAAATTTGAATACTCCTGAAGACAGCCTATGGAAGAACTCAGAATAATATAATAATCTGGAATAATTCTTGTTTACCAAATTGTAATTACAAAAATATTCAAATAACCAACCTGGCAAGAAGAACCTGGCATGAATGATTCCAAGGATCATGTTAAGTAAGCTAAGCTATACTTGAAATTAATAGTTCAGTGAAAAACTTGTCTATGATAGATGTAGTGTGCCTTCCCTCTGGTGATTTTTCATAGGAATAGGAATAGTCCCAGGCTGCTCTGGTATTTCTTACAGGAGGCCTTCTGACAGCTGGAGTTATTATTCCTTGTGCCTATAAAGTGTGAGATTATTGTGGAAAACTTGATAAAAATGACAGCACGGGAATTATGAACAGTTCTTAAAGATGTTTTAATAAGGAATCTAACACCTATAACGAAGGTGGACATTTACAAAATGCATACTTATGTGTAAAAAGGTAAAACTCAGTATTATATCTCCATCATTTTCCTGGTCTCTTGGAGCACAAATATCCCATGAGCCGCATTGTTTCCTTGATCCCCAGTTTCAGCTCTATTGTACATGTTTCAAAGTACAAGTCCAACTTTTTATCAGGAAATTTTTGAGGATTTTACCCATTTTTCTGGCTTTCTAGATGGCAACACGTTCTGTAAGACCTATATTTCCACTTAGGCTGCCAGAGAAATCCAAGACATTGTTCCCTACACATGTGCAGATCATCTACAGTAAGCGAGCATGAGCCTCACACATCCAACCTACTGTGCATACCCTATGAATTCTCACTAAAACATCAGTATTTTTTTTTCTTTTTCTTTGTTCATTAGGTGAACGTTTTCATGCACATATTAATCATATAAGACATTTTCTTTAGGTCCAACATACTCTTGTTGTAGCTGACCTACTGTGAATGTTTTATGCAAATGATTTTTGTGTGTGTAAAGTCCAAGGTACCTGGCATATATCAGATTGACTGCAGTTCTGCAGGTCACCCACTCAGTTTGGATGTAGAAGGTGCAATGTGTTGTGGTGTATCTAAATCCATCAGAAACACCTTTTCCCTTCTTTCACATAGGCAATCCTTCATTGGTAATCATGACCTTCTGCTTTCACTGTTTGCCTTGAGGTTTATATGGAGGAACAGTCAGGACCAGACTGATCAAAAATTTACAGAGACAGCATTTCTAATGTATCCTTCAGAGAAGTACTGCAATCATTCTTAACTCCCTAGCAGCCAGCCACAATATGGAACAAATATTTTGAAAGAAAAAAAGCAGATCTGTTCCAATTAGAATCAGAACCAAGGACAAAGACATGAATGGTGTGTGTCTGCGTGCACTTGTGGATGGTGGAGTGGTGACAGGAAGGTCCCTATAGAAAGCAGGGAACAGAGTTGGATTTCATGAAGCAGTTACAACTATAATTCTATTTAAAATGCCACCTCATGAAGTGCTCTTCTTACTCAAGCTTCACTTCTTGATTGAGTAACTGCAGTCATCAGTGTTGCAATGTAGTGCTCAGACTGGGAATTTCAAAAAAGCCTACAGGAACCAGAGGCCTTTGAACTAAGTTAGTTCCCTTAGGCTCTACGGAGAACCTCAGACTTAATCTTTTTGTTTTACTTCTTTCTTTAATCATATCTATATTTTTTTTTTTTATTCCTAACTTGTGGGCATCAAAGGGAATCCCTCCCTGTGCTTCAGAAAACTGCTAAAATGTAGTCCCTGGCAGGAAAAAAAAAAAAAAAAAAGTTCTGAAGCTCACCTCTTGGGACCCCCTGCTCATTCTGAGCACTGTCTACACTTAAGTGACAGCTGTCATCTATTGTCATTTGCATTGGAGGAATGCTGATATTACATGCAAACATTTGACTGTGAGCGTTTATCAGGCACTTAACTCTGAATCCTTTTTTTTTTTGCTCTGCCAGAGCTGCTGTTTGCTGTTTATATCTAACAACAATATTATTATGGCTATTGAGCAAAACAGCTGCAGAAATGAAGGTTCATTTCTTTCTCGTTGGTTTTCTAGAGATCAGGTGATGTTAAATTAAATGTCTCTGTCTTTAATCTTAGTGCAAACTATAGCAGACTTTTATTCCTATTTATATACATATTTGAATTTTACCTTTCCAGAGAAAATGTTCAAAAGTGGAAACTGATACAGAGTACAATATTATTCACTGGCAAAGTAAAGAGACACTTTATGCTGGTAAACTTAATTAAATTTTCAGGGACAAGACTAAGTATATTAGACTGAGTGCCTAGGTTTACAGGCATTTGCTGCAGAAACCAAGAGACTGGATGAGGGGTTCACAAATCAGTCTCTAAAACAATTTTGTCTAAGTGTTTTATGGAGATGCAAACAGAGGCCCTTTATGGGTTCTTGCAGTTTGCTGTCACCATCTGAACCAGTTCAGTTTGTCTCCTCTTGGCTTGAGGCAGTTCAGCTGGTAATTCTTTATAGTGTGTCCAAAAGGGATTATCATGCGTTAACCTCCCTGTGTGTGCTTCCAAGTGCCAGCAGGTACTTTGGGACCAGCAAGATCTGCTCTCTGAATTTACCTGACCTTGCTGAACCCTCTGGGTTCCCTTTACTGGCATCCAATCCAGCACTGCCATGTTTGTGTCACATTTAGCCTCTAGGTACCAACACAATATAGATTAATAATGTATATTTTCTGGGCAGGGGGATTAAGAAACACTGACTTGTTGTGGCTTTTTTCTTATGCCTGGACTCCTTGGTGCCAGAAGAAGAATAAGGCAGGAGTGAGCAGTGCTGCTATGGAGAGGGGATCTCTGGAGGTGATCTCAGAAGGGTGGAATCTATAATGACCAGTGAGGGAAAAGTTCACCCTGCAATCTTCTACGGGGGACCCCACTATAATCTCCCCCCTCCCCCCTCTTTTTTTTAATTGTGCTTGACATTTATTTTTATGAAACCTGGAGGGTGAGAGCTTCAGTCTTGCTACAGACTGATCAATAGATGCAAACATAATCATAGGAAATGGAAAAATTGATAAATTGACAGATAGGCACACACATGCATACAACAAAGAATAGCATATTGGAAGATTCATTTCAAAAAGAAACCACAGCTAAAATTAAAAAAAAAATAATAATAAAAAAATGAAAATTTTGTTTGTGGGTGGGGAAAAGAATTTCTTATTGACTCTTCCTGCCTCTTCATCTATCGCCCCCTCATCACCTCCTGCACCTACTTTGTGATTTCTAAAGGTCAGGCTAAATCTCAACATATGCTTTCAATTCAAGGTCTCAAAGAAGCATTTCCCAAACTAGAAATCTGGAAGCAAGCCTGGAAGTGCAAATAGCAGTGGAGTCATGAATGAAAAAGTTTGGGAACTGTGGTATAAAGCTTACTCATTCTATCCAATGAGATTTTCAACAAGATGTTCTAAGTATTCAGTTTACAACTGAATAAAGTATCTTTGCACAGTCTTCAGAAAAAGGCATCTTGTAGAGCTAAAATGCTTTTTTATGTTTTTATGGCTGTAGCCATCATATTTAATCTCAAATATTTTAAGCAAGATTTATTTTCCTGTGCAAAAATTCTTTTAAATTAATATCTGTGGAAATCCTGCTGTAAGAAGAAACATATCAGTACTCCCTTCCCCCTTCTTCCTTGTATTATCTCTTTCATAAAATGGCCTCATGTAAAGATAAGTGCAAGACTGTCACTGTGATCTGATTAAAGGATGGAGCCCTATTGCTGATTATGCTGAAATTATCTCATAATTATTGGCTGAAATCCTACCTTTGCAGCCAATGGTAAAAATTCCCCAGCAGAGTTGGTGGGAGACAGGGCTTCCACTCTTGTCATAAGCAGTGAAGGGTGTGAGGCTGCTTGCCATTAGCATTGGTGCATTTGTATTGTGCACAGTTCTAAGAATTCCCCCATCACAGTACTTTAGTCAAATGGATAAAATTAGCTCCCTGGTTGTAACTCTGTCTACTCACCAGTGGCCAATTTCCTGTGAATGTTAAAAGAGAAGAGCTTGCCAGGGATTTGTGGACAGAAAAAGAATGACCCGTGTATTAATCCAGAGAAAGTATCTTGTGAAAACATTTTTATTATTGTTATTTATTTATTAGCCTCTATGTTTTGTTTTTTTTTCCTCTCTGTTTGTTTTTGCCTTTTTATTTCTTTCCTTTGTCTCCATTAGGAGCCCTCCTCATTGCGGGGGGAATATGGGGGAAGGGAGGTGGGAAGGTGCGTGCTATACTTAAACAGACAAAGAGTAAATGACTGATATGCTCAAGTAATTTTAAGACCTTTATCATAACACCATCTACTACTGTGACCTTTAAGTCTTGAATGGCTCCTTTTTCAATTACGCATCCATCTTGTAACATTTTTATACTGCTGTTATGCACACAGATCCTATGGATAATTATAACCACCTTGCATTTGCAAGTGCTCTCTGGGGACTTGAAGCCAGATCTCTCGCTTCTGCACTGTTACAGAAAAGTAGAAGGAGCAACTCCCTGTGTTCACAATAGCACTGGCAAAGAGAAATTAACCTGAACTCTCAACTATGAATAGAAAATCTGCACATCCTGCCCAATTAAGATTTTTTTTTCCCATGGAGCAGGTTCTAAATTTTTGAATAGTTTGATTGGAATTCTAAAAACAGCAAGAGAGAAGATTAATAGTGTTAATAATTAGAAAGCTGAATGATAACATTTTTCCTCCATAGGAGCTGCCTCACTGTTACTTCTCTCACAGCTAACAGCAGTTACAGTCTGTGTGTAAGGAAGCTGATAAACAGTTTTTTAGAAACAATTGAAAAATTAATTCTAAGTTTTAAGTGAAGAGTTTAATTGTGTCTTCCTCTTGATTTGCACTACAAAAAGGAAGAATAGAGGCACAAGATAAATCAGTTGGTCCCATGACTAATATGGTCAACCTATCTGCTCTCCTTTTGGTATAAAAAAACATTGCTTCTAACTAAGGAACATCATCTTGCAAGCCAATACAGAGAATTATGCTCAGTACCTCTGGCAACTGAGGATATACGAAATGAGGTTCAAACACTCCTTTTGCACACTGCTATCTGGATAAGTCTATCACTGCTCAGTGCAGGCCGGTTAACCCAGAGCATGAGAAAACTCCTTTTCATGTCTTCCAGTGAGGAGGTTCCCACTTGAGCTTCATTCATAAAATCACTTTGTCACTTCCCCAAGGTCTTTGGCATAGGTATTTCAGATGTCTTCTACATAGCAATCACCATCTAAAGATCTGCCTACAAGTATGATTTTTAGATCTAAAATATAGGGGATCCTGTAACTTGTCACAACCTTGGCAGCAGTGTAGCAAGGGAGCAGAGTGAGGGGTGACTGCAAACATACTTGTCAGATGATGGCTTCATGACCATCTTATTCAGAGCAGAAACTTGAACCAGGGTCTTCCTCTTTACCCATGAACATATTGATCACTATCAAGAATTTCGGCCTCTATTTTTTTTCCTCTCCTCTTTAAGCATTTAATTAAGAAAGAAAGCTGTGAACACAAATGGCTGGCAGAGATAATATACCAGACCACCTTCACTGCCACCATATGTAATAAATGAGGCAGGAGTTCTGGGAGCATTACTAAAGTGAAGAAATAAAAAAAAATATTGTACCATAGTGCAGAAAGGAGATTGTAATGATGGCACACTAACAATAACCTGGATATTTCATCTCATTTCATTTCATTTCATTTATTTCATTTCGTTTTTGTGCTTTTCTTAACAACTTCTATAATGTTGTTTAAATTCACTAATTAATTCGCATTACTAAGCATGTGTGCTTGTATGTGTATATTCTTTTTATTTTTAAAAATCCTGAGTTTATCGAAAAGTTTATTAAAAGCTATGTCCAGAGAAAGACTGTATATATATATATATTCTTTTTTTTTCTTGACTGCAAAATATTTATAAAACAAAAAATATCTCCCGGATTTCTCCCTCATTTAAATGTCCTCTTGATTCACTATTCAGGTATAGTAAGTTATTTTCGGCAAATACATCTCTTTCTCTCCTGAAAATACAACTATATGAGCAATGGATTCTGCACTGAGATTAATAGTTTTATTCTCTTCTTCTTGATAATTTCTACTAAAATAACTGTAAATTTTTAAATGAATATCCATTAAATATCATGTTTTCTGAATCTATTTTTTGAAAGATTGTTAACTTTTGACGTCTATTTTGAATGAAGAAATTAATTGCAACAAATTCAGTTAATATTTTTTCCCCCAGAAACTGGAATTTTCAAAAGAGAAAAAAAAAGAATATTTGTTTTCAAAACTTCCCAAATATTTACTAAACACTTAAACACATAAAAATTGTGTAATATCTTAACCATCCTCAGTATAATTCCTTTGCATCATCAGTGGAGTTTTAATTCTGAAACATTAGCATTGCAGCAACATATTTATGAAGAACAGTAAAATACAGTAAAAGGAAAACCCCAATAAAGTTGAGGTTCTCCTCTTTTATCTTGAGGCCTTAGTTTTTCTTGCAATTAATGAAGGAATTGAACTTTTTTTAGGGAAATTTCTGTCTGAGTTAATGTACAGATAAAATTTAGCAATAAATTTGAAGGAGTTTAAATGTTATTAAAGCCCTCCTTATGTGCAACTCTTTTTGTAGTCTATGTATCTCTTCCAGAATGGAGAAAGATAATGAGTCATATATTAAGTTTTGGAGAAACTTGCATAATGTGGTCCAGAAGTCTCAACTGTCTTTAAGACAGTTGGCCTTAAATCAACTTTTACTTATTAAACATATACAGATGATTTGAATACCTAGAAGTTGCTATACTGTTTTTGAAAAATGTGACAAAAAATGATAATTATGAATTACCATCATCAAATATAATTGTACGTGATCATCTCTATCAAAGCATTGCAAGTTAATATCTCATATTAACAGTTAATCACATACATTAAATGGGTCCATGATGCATTTTTATGGACTCTTTAATGTTCATTGGTAAAGAATGCAAATTATGGAAGAGGAAGGAACTTAAGCAAAATCATTGTTGTTGTTAATTTCAAGATCAGAAACTGAAAAGCTGAAAGTGGTCAGGTCTTTTAAATAGACATTAAATATTCATTAGACTACAGAGATTTTTTCTAGATTGGATGCTATACAATACAAGGAAGAGTGCTTCAGAAGCTGTTAGAACAGTGAGGTGGGAAATTCAAAAGTTATGTGGAAATAGTTTTAGGGTAACAATTCCTGAGACACTTCATGAAAGAACATGAAGTTTTAGTCACATAGAAATCTGTAACCTCAATAGGCGATTGTTATATCGTGTCTTTTTTTACAGTCTTTGTAGCCAAGATTCAAAGATTGAAGGGGGGCAATGACAATTTACTGTAGAAGTGGTAATTTCACAAGTGACTTCATTCTTTTGTCTTTAATCAGAAAACACCTCTTTATATATATATATATATACATATATATATTAGTGAAAGAGACACATTTTTAAAAGCAAAATTTTTAGAATAAGATGACAAAAATTGTAAGTCCATCTTACATTGGATTAGAAATTGCAGTTAATCAAGGTGGACATGCTGGAGGAGGACAGATCTGTGCAGGTCTTGAGCTGTGGAGAAGAATGATGTTTAGGCCTGGGCTGGGGCAGCAGTAGTCTCACCTAATGACTGGAATGTTAGGATGGAAGGATACTGGCTCTTTAGGAAGGACAGGCAGGGGAGATGAGGAGGGGGCATCATGCTCTATGAGCAGCCAGAGGGCATGAAGCTCTGCCTGGGGATGGATGAGGAGCTGCCAGAGAGCATACAGGTCAGAATTAAGGGAGGGCAGGGACTGATGACATTATAGTGGGAGTCTGATCAGGAAGTCCAGGCAGATGAGGCCCTCTAGACAGAAGCAGCCTCATATTCACAAGCCAGGGTCCTCATGGGGGACTTTAACCACCTTGATATCTATTGGAGGGACAGCGCAGCAGGGCATAGGCAATCCAGGAGGTTCCTGGAATGCACTGATAATAACTTCCTCCTCCAAGTGATAAGGGAGACAATGAGGAGAGGTGGTGTGCTGGACCTTATTCTCACCATCAAAGAGGGGCTGGTGGGGAATGTGAAGCTCAAGGTCAGCCTTGGTTTCAGTGACCATGAAATGGTACAGTTTGGGATCCTGAAGGTAGTGAGGAGGGAGCACAGCAAGCTCACAACCTTGGACTTTGGGAGAGCAGACTGCCCTCTTCAGGGATCTGCTTGGTGAAGTAATATGGGACAAAGCCCTGGACGGAAGAGAGGCCCAAGAAAGCAATTTGATATTAAAGTATCACTTCCTCCAAGCTCAGGAGTGATGCATCCTAACAAAGAGGAAGTCAGGCAAAAATGCCAGGAGACCTGCATGGGTGAACAAGGAGTTCCTAGCCAAACTCAAGCAGAAGAGGGAAGCCTACAGTGGGGTGGACTCAAGGACAGATAGCCTGGAAGGAATACAGAGAAATCATCCAAGAAGCCAAGGATCTGGTTAGAAAAGCTAAAGCCCTTTTAGAATTAAATTTGTCCAGAGACATCAAGGGTAACAAGAAAGACTTCTATAGGTACATCACTGATAAAAGGATGTCTAGGGAAATTGTGGGCCCTCTCCAGGAGGCAATGGTAGGCCTGGTTACACAGGATATGAAGAAGACTGAGGTGCTCAATGAATTTTTGGCCTCAGTCTTCACTGGAAAGAGTTCTAGCCTCATAACCTAAGTCCCAAATGTCAAAGGCAAGGGCTGGGAGAATGAAGAACCACTCACTGCAGCAGATCAGGTTTGAGACCAGGTTCAAACCTGAAGGTGCACAAGCCCATAGGATCTGATGAGATGCATCCGCAGGTCCTAAGGGAACTGGCAGATGAGTTGCTAAGCCAGTGTCCATCATATTTGAGAAGTCTTGGCAGTCCAGTGAAGTTCCCACTGACTGAAAGAGGGGAAACATAACCCCCATTTTTAAAAAAGTGAAAAAAAGGAAGAGCTGGGGAACTACAGGCCAGTCAGTCTCAGCTCTGTGACTGGCAAGATCATGGAGCAGATCCTCCTGGAAACTGTGCTAAGGCATGTGGAAAATAAGGATGTGATTGGTCACAGCTAACATGGCTCCCTAAGGGCGGATCGTGCCTGACAAATCTGGTGGCTTCCCACAACAGAGATACAGCATTAGCAGATAGGGGAAGAACAACTGATGTCATCTACCTGGGCTTGTGCAAAGCACTTGACACTGTCCTGCATGATATCTTTGTTTCTAAATTGGAGAGACGTGGATTTGAAGGACGGACCGCTCGGTTAGTCAAACAATGGTTCAATGTCCAGGTGGAGATCAGTAACAAGTGGTGTTCCTCAGAGGTCGGTCCTGGGACTAGTGCTGTTTAACATCTTTGTTGGTGACATGAGCAGTGGGATTGAGCGCACCCTCAGTAAGTTTGCTGGTGACACCAAGCTGTGTGGTGTGGTTGACATGCTGGAGGGAAGGGATGCCATCCTGAGTAACCTGGACAGACTTGATTGGTGGGCTTATGCAAACCTTGTGAGGTTCAACAAGTCCAAGTGCAAGATCCCACATATGGCCCAAGGAAATCCCAAGCACAAATACTGGCTTGGTGGAGAATGGACTGAGAGTAGTCCTGAAAGAGTAGTTAGGCATTGGAATGAGTTGCCCAGGGAGGTGGTGGAGTCACCACCCCTGGGGGTGTTTAAGAAAAGGTTGGATGTGGTACTTAGGGACATGGTTTATTGGGCAATATGGGTTGTAGGGGACAGTTGGACCAGATCTTGGAGGTCTTTTCCAACCTTAATTATTCTATGAGGAGAAGGACCTGGGGGTATTGGCTTATGAGAAGCTCAACATGGCCAGTAATTTGCGCTTGCATCCCAAAAAGCCAAAAGTATCCTGGGCTGCATCAAAAAAAGAATGACCAGCAGGTAGAAGGAGGTGATTCTCCCCCTTTACTCTGCTCTCATGAGGCCCTACCTGAAGTACTGCTTTCATATCTGGGCCCCCCACTATAACAAGTACATAGACCTGCTGGAGCAGGTCCAGAGGAGGGCCATGAGGATCAGAGGGCTGGAATTCCTCTCTTATGAAGACAGGCTGTGAGAGCTAGGGTTGTTCAACCGGGAGAATACAAGACTCCAGGGAGAGCTTATAGAGAACTTCCAGTACCTAAAAGGGGCCTAGAGGAAACATGAGGAGAGGCTCTTTATCAGACATTTTATTAGGACTGTGGTTAGCTACTGCAACAGGCTGCCCCGTCCCTGTAAGTATACAAGGCCAGGTTGGATGGGGCTTTGAGCAACCTCATCTAGTGGAAGGCATCCCTGGCCATGGCAGAGAGGTTGGAATTAGATAACCTTTAAGGTCTCTTCCAATCCAAACCGTTCTATGCTTCTATGATTCTGCATCTCAGTAGGCTGAGAGTGGAGGAGAACAAGTCATATCACAGCAAGGAGGACATCTGAAAGGTCAGTGGGTTGAAGAGACCCTTGTATGGACAGGAATCCAGCCCCATGTTGTGCATAAGAAAGGAAATCCATTGGCTGTGCTCAAGTGGAGTGAGGACAGGAACTCCTACCACAGTGGGAGCTGGAAAATGTTGACTTCCAACAGAAAGAAGGTTGTTTCTTGTTAGAAGTATTTTTGTTGGGGAAAAAGAAAAAGGGGGGGGGGGGGAGGGGCCTGGAAGAAGCGGAAGAGGAAGAATGAGCTCTGTTGGGGATGTACTTAGATTGATCACGCATGACCCAGGTCATAACTCAAAAAGAGTAACAGCAGTCTTCCTGTAAAGGATGGTGAAAGCCATCTGCCAACCAGACTCTCTGTCTTGGGACACATGCTGTTTATCTGGGACACAAATCTGCAATACAACAGAGAATTTGCAGAGGTTCATGCAGGCTTTGAAATACTACTGTTTATTACTTGCCCATGTGGATACCAAAGATGCTGCCAGTGGAGATGCTGAGTAGATCAAGGGTGCCTACATGGTCTTAGAAATAAGGGCAAAGGAAATCAATTCCTGTTCTCTTCAACCCTGCTTGTCAATGGGAAGTGGTGAGAGAGGAGAAGATATGGATCAACAATTTGCTGTATGGCTGGTGTTGCTGCCAGGGACTTGTCTTTTATGGCAATCAGTATTTCCTAACCACCAGAAAAGAGCAAGTGTTACAGATATTTTAGAGATGTAAGACGGGAACAGCAGGCCAGTTAGCCTGACATTAGCCCCCAAGAAGGACTATGGGAAGAGTCCTCCTGAAGGTTATTTCCAGACACATGGAGAAGAAGGTGATTGGGAGAAACCAGCACAGATTTACTAAAGACAAATGCCTGGCCAATCTGGTTGCCTTGCATGATCAGATGACTGGCTCAGTGACAGAGAGAAGGTGTGGTTTACTTTTACTTAAACAAAGCTTTTAACAGGGTGTCTCATGGCATTCTTGTCACCAAACTGAGAGATGTGGGGCGGGTGGGTGGACTGTAAAGTAAGCAAAAGACTGTCTTGACTGAAGTGTTAAAAAATATTGGTCAAAGGTTCAAAGAGTGACTGGCAGCCAGGCATGAGAGGTATTTTTCAGGAGTTGATTCTGAGGTAGCTTCTGTCTAATATATTCATCAACAGACAGGATGATGGACTGGGATGTTTCTTCTTTGTATTCACAGATGACAACAAACTGGGAATAGCAATGGGTATCCTGGAGGGACTTTGACAAGCTGAAGGAGCAGGCTGCAGAAAGCTCATGAAGATCAATGAAAACTAAGGCAATGCCCATGGAGACTGTCTGACTGAGGGAGCAGCTCTGCAGGGAGTCCTCAGGGAATATGACTGCTGAATACAACAGAAGTATGCCATTTTAAGAAGTATGCCAAGTAAGACCAGGTATGAACTGGGCTGTATCATAAGCATAAGCAGCTAGCATGTCAAGAGAATAGATGATCAATATCCATTCAGCATTCATGAGGCTTCATCTGGAGTGCTGTGACCAGTTTTGGCACCCTTCTCCAGTATTAGAGATATATTGACAAATTGGAGAATGTCCTTCAGAGGTAAAGGAAGATAAGGTAAAGAGGATATGTCTTAGACACAGGACATACAAGGAAAGGCTGAAAGACCCAAGTTTGTTTAAACCAGAGGCAAGAAACCTAAAGGAAATATAACTTCTGTTTTTTAATAACTTGAGAGTAGTTATAGAGAAGGTAGCCTGAATTCTTCAAGGTATACAGGAAAGGATAAAAGGGAAAGTCAGAAGAAACTATGACTAGATATAAGGAAAAAAAAAATGCAAAATGGGGGTGGTTAACCACTAGAACGGGTTTCCCAGAGAGACTGTGGGAATCTGCAGCTTTGGAAATACTCAAAAGTTAACTGGAAAAAAGCTCTGGGCAACATGATTTGACTTTAAAGCCATACCTGCTTTTAGCACAAGGTTGGACTAAATGATCTCTAAAGGTCCGTTCCAACATAAATTCTGTATTCAATTTGTTTTAACATACTCCTGGAAGGGAAGGATATTTTATATACTTCTCCAATCTAGGAATGAAACTCATAGGCACAAATAATTAGTATTCCAATTAGGATGTCAGAACTTTCTGCCGCTGAATCTCTCTCTGATTTGCCGACTAGCATATAGTGCTACGTGTATGAGAAAATCCTCTTATGTATGAAAGCTTCAGTTAATGCAAATTTTTATGATCCCAATACAGAGAAACCATATGTAAGCAGATGATTCATGAGATTCAGGCTTCTGTTCCCTGTTTCAATCACTTCTGATTTATGAAAAGTAAACAGTGGATCCAAACCCATCTTAGCTGTCAGTGGTCCTTGTGAGGCAGTAAATATCATGATTTTCAGACTGTTAAAAAATCTTTCAAAACTGCTCAGCATGCAACTGCTTTTATAGTTACATGAGCCTTTAAAATGCACATTTCCTGAAAGGCAAGCAAGCGGGAATAATTACTATTCATTTTTTTCTCCTCAGCTTAGAGAGTTAAATTGTACTCAACAGTTATTTCTCCCTAGTGCATGATACAGCAGAAATCCTTCCAGAGCAAATGTACTGCAATCACAGAGTTGGCTTCAACTGCAGAAGCACTAAAAGAAGTAATGCAGATTAATGAATGGATGGAATAGATACGCTTTTTCAGCACTGTTTGCTGCAAGGATCTCCTTTAGGTCTGGAAATGAAGACTTCCCCTGGAAGGTTTGTTTGCTCAGCCTGTGGTAGGTACTGAGGATCCATCCTTTTAAGGACCCTTTTTTCCTTTAAGGATTCTTTTTTTCTCCCCACTCCATGGATTTCAGAAAGATTGTGCTTTCTTTTTTGTCATTAAAGGGCTGGACTTTACAAATAATAAAACACAAGTGCCAAAAGACTTCATCACTGTCAGCAAGAAGACTATAATGTTTTCTCAGGGATCAACCCACACATTCATCTGTCTTTAATAAAAGCAGATATGCCTAGACATATCAGCTGACTTGCTGTGCTTGCTTGAGTAAGTATCACTCTTTTTTTTTTTTTTTTTTTTTTTTTTTTTTTCAGTGGGAGGGATTTCAAGATTTATGGGTGTGCTGAGAAAACATGGGAGGAATCTGCCTGGAGGGCTGATGGGTCTCCGTGGAGTGAGAAATGTACTCAATGAAGTGCATTTATACATACTGTCCTTGGCTTGCTGTGTTGCTTTCCAAGTGTAAGCCTCACCCAGCCTCTTGAGAAACAACTTATTTAGTATTGTTCTTCTCCATGTGATTTGTTATGGGAACAGAAATGTTGAGGCTTGTTGCAGACACACAAGCCATTCTATTAATGAAAGTTGCTCTGGAAAAGGAGGATTGTGGGAAATGAGAGATCTTAAAGCTGTGAAACACATATATTCATATAGTGTGAAATATTTAAACTTTCCAGAATTGAGGTAGAGTATTATGGAAAGGTTCTACAGCATTTTATAGAAAATTCTTGAGAAATATAAAAAGGGTTACCTTTTTTATTGCACCTTGCAATACCCTAGACTGAGTAGGTACAAAAATAAATAAATAAATAAATAAAATTACAAAAGATGTTACCAATAATGTGATACAAGCAAAAAAGAAAAACACTGCATCACAAAGAAATAGTTCTGTATAATATACACAATTAAACTGGTAACTACAATCACTATATACTAGGCTAATCTCATTCCTGGAATGGAACTATGAAGTGAGTGTATGTTCTAGGATAGAGATTGTAATGACATTTTTGGTTCCACCATACCTGCATCTTGCCCTGTGTTCTCAGTAATCTGGTAATTAGTACATTCATTTAAGACCTATATGTCATATATTCAAATTTCTTCTGTTATGCAAAGTAGGAGATATTTAATCCTTGAAATCCCAACCTTCTGCACTAGCTTAGAAAGTAGCCTAACATCAGTTTCTCATCTTAACTATCCTATGTTTACATAAAATATCAAGGAAGAAAGCCTTGTGGCTAACAACATCATGAACATGATTACAGATCCTATATTTTTCCCATTTAAAGATTTTTCACCTGACCTCCACTGCTTACGTGCTCCAGTCATTGCAGATGTATACATAAAAAGAAGATATTTTCACATATTTTGCACTCTTGATGAAAGCACCTGCCTTGGAGATTTTGGAGAGGCTGCAGGTCAGATAAGAATAGCTAAAATCGTTTGTAGGTATGAAGCAACTCATTGCTATCAATAGCTGGTTAGGTAGGTTTATTAAGGCTGAACCATCGGTGTCTAGTGAAATTTATTAGGGATTAGATAGGAAACTGGGAATTCTGATGTTTACAGAATTGAAGATCACAGATGACATCTCTATGACTAGTAGCAGAAGTGGCAGCTAGGGGATTAGGAAATTTGGGTTTCTGGAAACATTACTAGGAGATTTGGGATCAAACAATCCCAATGAACTGGGGATCGGGCCTAGGCACACAGCTGAAACAGAATTTAGTCTAGTATTGGCTATACTACAATAGCATTTAAAATGCTTGATAGCACATAACACAGGTTTTGTGCACACAGAACATATGCTAATGGGCATATTTAATTCTATATGTGTTAGCATAGAAAACAAATTGAATTACAACATTAATTACAACTCCTCTCCCACCTAAATTAGTCTTCTTTAATCTGCATTTCTTCTGTTGTTCTTTCCTTTCTAAATGTGTCGCTGGATTTGCACCTGCAATTGCCCTCCTACCTAATCTCCAGCTGTAAAGTTCATGTTTAACACTTCATTTTGTAGCTTTAATTTATTGTCTTGCTGGGAGTACTATAATAAAACAGCACATAGGATAAACTCATAAGCTATTATCTTCCTCAGTATGTATTGATACTGCACCTGTTTTCATATAGCCCAGCCTTTTAAAATGTATTAGTTTCTGGCCAAAATGACTTAGGCACCATTTCCACTAAAGCTACTACTAAATAAAAAAGTTGAGGGGAAAAAATTATATATATATATGTATGTATGTATATATATAAAAGATAAAACTTTATGGAAAATGGATTTAGCTAACTCTTTGTTATCAAAAACTGATATCCAGTGTTGATGCAAAGGAAAGTAAGTTTTTTAATCTAAGCATTGTATATGATATTCCCAGAAGTCAGTGACACAGTGGCCAACCAATGTCAGATTCATAAAAGATCAGGGAGTCTCTTTAGAAGCTGGGTAAACTGCACAGGTTGCAACCTATAGTCTGCTTACACCAGCTGCATTAGTGAACTCAAATTTTAACCCAAATAAAGGATAAATTCATTTGTGTATATTACTGTGGAACAATACTTTGCATTTGGATCAGTGATGGTGCACTGAGAAAGCACTGCTAGATCTGTCTGAGAAATGAACATAGCCAAACCTGTATGAGAGCCAGCAACAGCTGTAGGTCCTTCATGCTTGTATAAAATGTAGCAACATATTTAAAATGTCTATAGCTACACATCCAGCAGAAGATGATTTAAGAATCCCTTGATAAAGCTACAGGAAAGGTTCTTGTACACATCTCCAGACTGGATTGGCATCTGTCAGGGAAAATACTGACCTTCAAGAAACATCCCACAGGAGTCATAATAAGCAAGGAAAGAGCTGGATGTTTCATGCAGAAGAATTTGAGGATTGCTTGTTCATAAGTACTTGTAGTGCTCAGTTTTCTAATCAATTCTCTTGTAGCATTCTTTTATTTTTGTTATTCTTGGCCAGGCAATATTTGCGTGATTTTGAAGGGTGTACTGACACTGGTCGTCAACTGCCTATGGGTGGTAAAAAAAGGTCTGCAGGTCATGGTAGCATGTTTCTGATTTGGATTACACCAGTGATAGCTGAGAACTCCAGTGTGCTTTGCCATGTATACAAAGCAAATACGTTGTTGAGTTTCAATTCCTTCCATGTAAAAAGGGCCAGCAATTTACTGACAAGCTAAGGGGGGTGACTCAAACAAAACATAGATGGCAGAGACACAGTCACAGACCAGGGCTCTGACCACCACTCAGGGGAAAACAGAGGCTAGCAGCCTTCAGTATGACAGCCCAGAGTATTTCCTCAGCTGGCTTAGCATTATCATTTTTTCAAGCCAATGGCCCATGATAATCACATATATGATGTCAACCAGAAATCCATGCCTTGATAGTTTATTCTAGACAGTAGGAAAATGGTCAGAGATGGACAGAGATGATCACATAGGCACAGAAAATAGGGAAGGTGAAAGGGAAAAATAAATAACTGCCAGCTACTAGCTAGTAGCTCTCAGGTTCAACAGGAGGAAGGTTTTTGCCAGGTTTACCCAAATCAATCATCATCTAGTGCTATGCTTTCAAATAGTGCCTTGTTGCACATTCTGATTATTTTACTCTTCTCTGTTTGGGAAAAATAAATACATATATATATATATATATATATATATATAATCTAGTCCCTACAGAAGCATTAAATCTAGTCAGTACAGAAGTGTAATTTCCTTGGAGACCTGACACAAAGCAATATTAGTCCCAAGATTTGTCAGACTATAAAGTCACAGAATATTCCAACGATGCTTTTAGTTGTCGCCATTATGACCCTGTTGCCCCTAATAAAGTATTTCATTCCATAAAGGATTGTGAAGATGTGTACAAAGAGATCTATCTTTGCCAAAGATCTCAGCTTGAATAGACAAGGAAGGCAAAGGCAGAAATACTCTTCCAACACATCTGAACATTTCAGGTCATCTGGTTTGAACTCTTCTATGATACCGGGCAATGAAACTTCCCCACGTCTCATGGTGGAATGAAAACGTTGAGGGCCTGACTAAAACACACTGCATGGAAAGGCATCCAGTCTGTATATGAAGCAATCGAGTTCCATTACTTGTTTACATTTACTTTTGCTCTCCTACAAAGCTCATTTAAGAACTAAAAAAAAAAAAAAAAAAAAAAAGGTGGAGGGGAGGAGGAAGAGGGAATGTATACAGACATGACTAAATCTGTTGAGCTTTAAAAAATGGTTAATTTCCCGAGGTGAATGGACATTAATTTCTCTCCCTGTAAAGGTCAGTATAGAGACCAATTCAAATTTTGCAAATCCTTTTATGAATAAATCTCCAGAACACAAGAACTCTGACCAACTGTTATACAGAGCAAGACACAACACCTTGTCACAGATGGGAAAATTCAAAGATCATCCCAGTTAAAAGGAAGATGTTTGCTGATTTTCATGGGGTTTGGATCAGTTGCTGGACTTTGAATTGTCTACTAAGCATGCAAGCATGAAGGAGGCAGCAGATTTTTCAGAGGCACACAGAGAATGGTAGGGCTGAGATCAATCTTTTCATGCCCACATCTACTCTCAAAAACCCTTGTAATTGAGTATGCCAGTGCAAGCACTGTAAAAACAAGTCCATTAGCAGACTATTATCCATCCACATGTAGTAGATAATGTATATATCAAACCCTCTTTATTTTGCAATCTCTGGAGGTACAGAAAGAAATAATTTAATTTGGATATTTTTTTTTTCTCTGAAAGAAAATCTCCTTACAGAACATTTCATGTTTCAAATTTACGTGATTTCTTTCCCCTCTCTCCCCCTCCCCCTTCCCCTCCCCTTTTTTTATTGAACATATTCTTCATCTTGTTGTTGAGTGTTTAGAGAAGAAGTAAGATCCAGCCAGACTGACATTTAAAACCAAATGTCTCAAGGTAGGCATAAGAACAGTTGTCAGTAAGAATTAGCAGGAGCCAGCACTTGAGATGAGATTGGTATTTGACAGTCTTCATGAATACTACATTTCACGCTGAAGATGTTACCTTTCAAACTTTAGGTTTCCTTTTTTCTTTTTAAGCAATGTCTGGCCTCATTCACCCTTTTAATGTTATGAAGTGGTACAATATTTTATACATGACAAGCACGAGGGAAGAACCCTATTATCATTCTCCTCTGTATGTGGTGTAACATGAATTAATGTAAGGAGGGAAATATTCATCCATTTCATGAAGACGACTGAAACATTTGCTGCCAAAATTCCTTGCCTGTCATTTATTACTGACACTGAGAATATTTTTACATACTTGTGAAGGAGCTTTCCAAAAACCATTGAAGTTTATGAATTGCTTACAAAATTGCAGCTGATAAAGTTGAATGTTCTATATGTTGCAGGGCTAATGTTGTGCTGTGTTTTTGGAAGTACCCTTCTGTACGTTTAAATTGCCTTACATCGCAATTTAGATCTGCGCATAATGTTTTACATGTTCGATGACATTTTACTGGTTCTATTATTGCAGTGAGCAGTTTGGTCAGTACATGTTTATGTCACCTGCAGAGCAATTCAGCTCAGAAGGGGGAAAACCTTTGATATTAATCAAGCTTTCCAAAGTTCTTTTGCAAGAAAAGTAAATATTCTGCAGATAGATAATGCAACCTACTATTAAAGTATAGGAGAAGACTTCTCAGTATGCCTTATAATTAGCATATTCATGGTGATATTTAATTCTGCAGTGCACTAAACTATTTAAAAAAATTTTCTCCAAAAAAATGAAAAAAAAAAATAGGGAAACTGAGGGTCTTCTTAGTTTCCCTATGGTTCCTTGGTAGTCTGTAGAATTAAGATCATTCCAAAGTTGCTGGAATAAGCCTAAAACAGTGAGAACGCTGACTCTACAGTGTGTTCAGTGTCTCATTAATCTATTTTGAATTTCTGTTAAGCGACTAAATATTTTAGAAAACCTAAAATAAAAACTGCAGTTAAATTAAATCTTTTTATCTGCAGATGTTGATTTAGACTGTGATAATTGTGCAATTTGACAAAACTGTCGTATCAGAGTGCTTTTTAGGTTCAGGGCAGCGATTTTTGCGGTCAATGCCAGAGTGAGGGAGACATGCTGTGTACTAATGGAAGTAGGACCTTGCCCTAGTCCTGAAGGACAAGTGCATGGCTTATTTCCATCTAGTGAAAATCTCTTCCCTGAAAATAGCTCACTGTCTTCACCTCTGTTGGACACCGAACTGTTCCTGGGTACTGTTTGAAAGAGTGACAATTATCATAAACTAGAACTATGTGGTGAGTGTGCTGTTAATTGAACACTAAAGACGATTATGGTTCTTCTAATGTTATTGGATTAAAAGAGGTTATCCACATTCATAATATTTTCTATACTTTGACCATAAACACATTTTAAATATTTTTTCATGAGTATGTGCCTGACTGTAGAAATGCAGTTTGTAGATGTTATGCATGTGAATGAAAAGAAAAATAAAATGTAAACCTATAAATTTCTAACTCTTTCTTTCCATTTTTCCCCCCATTTCTTTTTTCCTGCTTCCTAAACACTACACAGGCCTACAGCTTTAATGAGTTTTCAATGGGTAAGAGCTAGACAATCACAGTAAAGCCAGAGAAGTACATGGATTTTTTTGGATGTGATGTAGTAGATTTCTTACTCTTTTTCCAAAGTATCTCAGAGCATATAGTGCTACACCATCTGTGACTTCTTCACACAGACCACAAGGGAGCACAGACACAGAAAGCTATGTATGCACATCCCCAAATACTTCCAAATATATCCATCTTTGTTAGCAGATTGATCTTTACACCGATTTGCTCCTTCACCTTTTCATTCTGGCCCAGTTTCTGCCAGATGAAAAGTCTATTGAGATCGGCTCTTTCTCATTTCTACAGTTTTTCACCTTTTATTTTTTTTATTCTCACTGACAACTGTGTGCTGTTACTCATGATTTTTTTTGTATGTGCTCATATGATTTTTTTTTTTGCAAATTCCATTGGGAAAGGATGGGAAAGTTGGGTTTCAGTGGGTGCAAAGAATGCTACTGTAGTGATAATACCATAGTGAAGAGGCCACATAGGTATTTTTCTAAATAAATTTTAATTTTCCTATGTCATTGTTGTGGTTTAACGCAGCAGGTAGCTAAGCACCACACAGTCATTTGCTCACATACCCTCCCCCCAGTGGGATGGGGGACAGAATCGGAAAAAAAGGTAAAATCTCATGGGTTAAGATAAAGAATGTTTAATAGGATGGAAAAGGAAGGGATAAGAGTACTAGTAATAATAATAATGAAGTGTTGCACAATGTAATTGCTTACCACCCACTGTCCAATGCCCATCCTACACCTGAGTAGCAGCCTCTGCTGCCCCCACCCTGGCCAACCACCCCAGTTTTATTGTTCAGCATGACATCCCATAGTATGGGACATCCCTGTATCCAGTTGGGGTCAGCTGTCCTGGCTGTATCCCCATCCAGCTCCTGGTGCACCCCCAGCCTCCTCACTGGCAGGGCAGTGTGGGAAGCTGAAAAGTCCTTGGCTCTGTGTGAGCACTGCTCTGCAACATCAGTAGGTTATCAGCATTATTTTCATCCTGAATCCAAAACACAGCACCATACCAGCTACTAGGAAGAAAATTAACTCTATCTCAGCTGAAACTACGACCGTCATTTAACAGAAACTCACAATCTAATCCAGCAGCAGTAAAGCATGAGTCTGTCTTAGTAAAACCTAATAGCTACCAATTGGCACAGTTCAGCTCAGCCATTGAATGTGTCACCTGTCTGAAGCATGACTAATGCACAGCCTCAAGGTTCAGTTAAGGCTGAAATGCATAGCTAAAATGAGATCTGGATTATTCTGCTGAATAAGCCTGTTATGACAGGTCAGTCAACAGCAAATCTGTTTTACACAGCTTTTTTTTTTTTTAATAGCTTTAAAAACAAAACAAAACAACAAAAAAACACAACAGACATTTTATATTTAATTCATTCAATATTTGTAACAGATTTACTGGGGTGCTGTGGTTAGCTGAGAAATAAGTATAAATTATAACTTCTTTGTACCTTAAAATACCTTCTGGAATTATAGCATAAATATCAAACTTCACATTTCCAAAGATGCTTTGTATTTTCTAGTTTTTGTGGCAGTAATATCATAATATTAAAAGTTAAGATGTTCTTGCTTCCTTTCTCAAGCCAGCTCTAGACAGTATTTTTCTGCTTCCACCTAACATTTGTCTTCCTCTTGAGCTGTACCATGACAAAATTTTTGGTAGGGGAGGATGCTTTAGCTAGGATCACTAAAACCTCAGAGTTAAGCTTCCAGGAAAAATAGGAGAAGAAGATGAGGATTGTATTAAGTTGGCTTTGCACACAAGCTGCTCTCTCTTGAAACTATACCTCTGGCCAAACAAATAAGGTAAGTGCATGTTACACAGATAGTGCTTTAAGGCTTATTAAGGAGAACTACTACTTTTAAGAACATTTAGGGCATTAAAGTAGCCAGATGTTTTCAATATCAAAGTCTGTGTAAATGGGGGAAGGGACAGAGTCTCTGAGAATCAAAAGAAATAAAAGATTTGTGGAATCTCCTCTGCTTCCCATTCTTTTTTTGGCAGTTTGGCTTTTTTTGGGTCATATGCTTCCATAAAGTTGAAAGATGTACAGAAATATTCTCACACACAAAAATCTAAATAAACTATGCTATTTTCTGCATTGTGAGTGTGTTTCAAGGTGAAATTGATATGTTTATACATTTTCAATATGAAAATGAAATGAACTGTAAACATATGCTTTACTGAGTGCAGCATAAGCATAATTTCTACAGTAATTTCTGATAAGAATATATATCAGTGCATATTTGAGATCACTGTGGCTTCAAATATTTAAGTAACCCTCTGGGAAAGGTCATGGACTTCCAAAATAAAAATCCAGTCCAGACCTCCCTCTCATGCTCACAACAACAACAAATGCCCCCCCAATATCAGGTTTGGTTCTCCACTGCCCTCTTTGCCTCTCCCTACCCCCCTTCTCCCCCCACAATCAGTTTAGTGATTTACTAGAAACTAAATAACCCCATGGTTATTATGTAAGGATTTTTGTTCTTCCACTCTGCCATAGTCAAATGGCTGGAAATGAGGAGGCCTGGTTTTATCACTTTGTATCCAGCTTTCTGAGTACTGATGACTTCTGCAGCACTTTGGCCTCATCCTGAGCACTGCTGGTTGCTATGGAAGCAGCAGAGTGCAGCACTGTGAAGGACTGGGAGATGCTGGGGAGATTGTTCATCACTTGGTACAGACATAGCAGTGCTGTCAGGTAAAGCTATACCATGTAAAATTTTATTTGTGCTGAATATATATCATTTGATCTCTAGAAGTTGCAAACTTTTTCTTCCTACAAAGGTGTGCAGGAAGAATAGATTTTGTACATCTGGATCCATTTTCCTATGAGCTTCATTGTTCCGTACACTTGTTTTATTTTGTATGTAGTAGGACATTACTTCCCTACATGCTTTGCCATGTTTGCCAGTGGGAGGTAAGAGAAAGGAAAAGGTGTGTGAGGCAGATACTCACCTGATGAACCCAGCTCAGTGGGAGGGCAACCCAAGAGAGAGACCTGCCAACACCCTGCCCTGGGAGGCTGCTTCAGCTCAGATGCTGCAGTGTTTCAGAGCAGGAGAGACCAAGCCAACACTGATGCTTTATCATGGTGACAAGGCACTTTGCAGTCCATTGCAAAGGTCAGATCGTGAAGGAAACCAAATTTGCTGCAGCCTAGTCCTCTAGTAAGTATCCTAAACTCATTTCTCCAAAAGAAGATCAGCAATAGTTAGAATCTGTTAAAGAATATCTCCTAATAACCTGCACATATTAAAAGAGAAATTATTTTCTTAACATCACAGGTATGATTCAATTCACAGAACAAAATGACCAGATAAAAGTGTCTATATGTGATGTAGGTATCAAAGCTATATTCACTGAAGATCTCATGTATATTCTCTTTCCAAATAAAAACAAAAATAATTTAAAAAATAAAGCAGTATTCTGCTATTAATTCTTGTATCTAGAGTTTGCCTATTGGTAATTTTCAATAGAAATTTTGATAAATATTTAGGTTACGACTCTTTCTGGAGAAGCTGGAAAGAGCACCTTCTCAACTGGAACCAGAATATCACATTTCTAGAGTGTGATCCCACTTTACTCAGATGTCTTTTGGGTATGGGATAGTTGCTCCCTGAAGGACCCTGTCTCACATCCTTGATTACATACATATGAATCATGAAGGCTGGTGTCAACAGGAGACTTATTTTAAATGTAAATTAACTTGAGTGCAAGCTTTGTAGTACTTTGTAGTATCAAGACAGAAAGCATTATGTTATCAACTTTGCCAGTCTTACATGTAAAAAGCTGTTTTGTTTAAGTTCTTATGCAGAGCTTACTAGCTTATGCCATGGGAGGAAATGCAACACTGAGCTCATTATGGTTAAGAAATAACATTATGCCGTAGTTGTACATCTATATAATAGTAGTCAGAAAGACTGGAAAATAAGCGACATTTTGGTTTGTGGGAGAGTAAAATCATTTGCATGAAATCAATAATTCATTTCTACCAGTTCTCTTTTTACCTACTTGATTCCCCATCATTTGTGTCAAAATAGTTGCTTCTGTGGAATGGGGGTGATTTACAGCTGACAAATTCCTCTTGGAGCACCCACCACATAACAAGATTTCACGGGGAGTCATTCACATAATAACCTGGCATAAAGCCAGAACAGTTGGAATCTCTGGTTCTTGTTGAAAATTGGATTGGAGTGCTTCATAGTTTTTCTTTCTAGCTTTCTGAATGGACTTCCAGCAGAACGGAAATCTGGAATTGCTTCAGCTCTCAGTATCTAAATGCTTCCCAAAATAAAAAGGGGCATCTGTTCATGGCATATCCTCTTACATTTTTTTATGTTATTTTATTTTTGTTATTGCAACACTTGCATGTAGAAGAGCTCTCTGTTACTCATACACTGAAACTATTTTTTTGGTGTTGTGACACAGCATGTGACTAGAAAAAACGTAAAAAATGTTGGTTGGATGGAAAATGTGAAAGTTTGGCAAATAAAGTATATTTTCTGTATTTTCTCGTTTAGAAGATTAAGATTTCATGTAATCTCACACCCTTGGGCAGATGCTATCTGCTTTCCTGTCCAGAGCTTCAGGCTATAACCAACAGGAGACAAAAAAAGGAGGCAGAGGAAACTGTGAGAGACCACAATGCTTTCTTAATGTGCTTTTAAACAAAAATGCAGCAGAAGGGCCATTTATGCACTAGTTAAAATACTGGAAACAATGATTATGAAAATGTATATTTGATTTTTTAAAGAAAATTGATGAACAATATCCACATAGACGAAAAGACTGCAATATTTACTTTTTGCCTTCTCTATTGAATTATTCTTGAGACATATGTATTTATAAAATATGCATAAATTGATTGTATTGAATGAATAAGTGAATCCATTTGCCTGTGTGTATACTTGCCTATAGCATACTCCTAAATATATAAGTATATGGAAAAAACATTTTATTTTTTACGTTTTCTCATATGCCTTTTTCTATATGTAGTGAGTTGAGGATGAATTTTTGTCAAGACATTTTTAGAAGACCAAATCTGTAAGAAGCAGAGAAAAAAAAAAAAAAAGAAAAAAAAAAGTCTTCTTAAACACCAGTTGAATCATTTCCTTTCAGAAGATATGAAGAAAGGCACAATAAATAAATAAATGTTGATTTGGAGAAATATCAACGAAGGAACACAGCAATTTTATGAAAGAGCTTACTAGGTAAGGAACTTGCTAAGGGGAGGTTTAATGCTCAGTTCTTCCTCCTGAAAGAGGCATACATGTACACAACTGTAAAAATATCCAAAAAATATCCAAAAAAAAAAGGTCCAAATTATTAAGAGAGGGAATAATCAAGGATAGCATAAAATATTTCTCTATTTCTCTTTGATGTTGTTCACCTTGTGTGAACAATTAAGCCTTTTACATAAACCTTTTACATAACCCAATACACAATTAACACCCCATTTTCTCAACTAAGAAAGCTCCAACAGAAGGAAGAGGAAGCCTCAAAAAAAAAAAAAAAAAAGTGATTCAAAATTTACTGATTGCATCAGTAAAGCTATACTTAAAGACAGATTCCCTTCTCCAGAGGTTTATAATGAGTTATTTACTCTCTCATTCAATTAAAATTTAAATATTTTGTACAGCATGGAACAGCTCCCATGGGAAGGACAAGGAAGAGTTTTCCTGTTATGGTGAAGGAGACATTAATCTATATTATTTTAGCCAGAGTTACAGGTGAATCTAAGTCTTCCAGTGCCAGAATGATTGCCCACTTGTATTGAACAGTATGATGAACATCTGTCTGGATATTTTCTTTACTGCTGATTCTAACTTATTTACCAGCGAATTCAATCAGCATTTAAAAATACTTTGAGAGCACATATATTATTTTCCACTGAATATACTTTTATTGCAACTTTTCAAACATTTTACCAAAAAGTAAATTAATTAAGTAATTTAAAATTATTGTAGGAGTAGTTATCATCAGCACTATTCTCTATGACTTCAGCTGATTCTTGGAGGAGAAATGGGAGAAATGTCATCTTACCTATTAATGTTATGATTGTGATCCACCGAAACATGGCCTGCGGTATGTAATTTAGAGAAACAAACCTAATCTTAAAACCCTTACTATTACTTTCCACAATGACTTAAATATTTTTCTTTTGACCCCACCATTTAAAACTAAAGTTTTTTTTTTCTAGAGACTTAATCTGTCTCTGTTTTATCTTAAAGTTTTCATAATTGAAACATACTTAGCTGAAATAAGTCTTGTGATCTTAACAAATACAGTGAAACACTTTATCTGCAAATCAAAAGATATGTTCCTTCCATTCAGAGATAACCCATGTTTAAGCAATCTGTTGGTTCATTCAGCATTAGCTTATTGCTTACAATCTGATACCAGACCATATAGCAAAATGCATATGTGCATTCATCATTCTTGTCTCTTTTTTTTTTCATTTAAGATAATTGAAAATTTATTTTATTTTGTTTTGTTTTGTTTTATTTTATTTTATTTCATTTTATTTTATTTCATTTTTATTTTCCAGTGTTATTAGTATGTCATGGCTCTTAAGGACTATTGGTTTTAAATATGGCCTTTTTAAGAGTCTGAAGATAACAGAAAAGAAAAATGAAACAGCATGACAGTTTTCAATGGCAGTTTTCATCATGTGAATCTGTAGAATTTAGCTGAAACACTATTTTATCCTCAATATTTTATTTAGATTGCAAGTTAATCCATCATTTTATTTTCTTAATATTGTTTTGGAAAAAAAAATGTAACTACATTCTTATTCTTAGGTTTCTAGATGTGTTCTTTCATTGGATTTTGAGTGTCACAGTGGTGTTATTTCTGTATTTTTGGCTTTTCCTCTCATAATAATTTTTGATTTACTCTTTTCATACCAGGTATCCAGTACCTATTCATTGACACTGTTTGGCATGTGTTTTCACCTATCATATCATCTGTGTTAACAGCAAAAACTCAAAAAAAATCTACATTGTAAACACAGACAATCTTACTTTTTCCTGTAGATCAACTTATTTCTTTCTATATATACATTATTTATTATTTTCTTCCCTTCAATAGAATATTTTTATTAGGGCAATATTTTTTCTTGTTGATATTATTTATTATCTTTTATTATTTTTATGTGGTTGTTGTGTTTTTTTTCCACTTAAAAAGGAATTACAGTGAGGTGTAAAGAGGAATTACAGCAAGGAACATTGTTTAGATGTATAGAGATGTTTTAAAAATATATTGTTTCATTATTCTGTGATTCAAAACCTACCTGTAAAAGTCCAGTTAAATCTTTATTAAAACTTTAATTTACTCTGTTTTCAAAAGCATGTATAACTTCTGTAGTACGAACAATCTAAAATAAACTACAGTTTGTTTTGGCTCTGTTAAGTTCTGTTTTCATTTTCTATTTCAATTTCATTAACACACAGTCACTATGCTTTATTCAAAGATTTAATCTTTGTCCTTATTTTTGATGAATGAACTGTTTCGTGAGCTACTACATTAACATAAATTGATACATCCTAAATTTCAGAAATCAAAGCAAGCTACGGAAATGTTCATTTCAATACCAAGAACTACCAAGCATTCTTTGGAACTGCAAAACCTCATCTGAAGTCCATGGGGTCACTTTCATGGTGAAGTCAGTTGATATTTTGTCCCAGATTTCAGCTGATGTATGAGTGCACTAGCAAAAGATTATAGTGAAACACGTTTCACACTCATTCCCTTTTCAATGCAGTGAACACTGAGCATGTGAATTTAGGTCAAGGTGTCTTTAGTTTTTCTAGCAAACACTTTTGTAAACCTGTATGTATTATTACATAAGATTTATACCAGCCATTGCTTAACAATAGAATTAAGACTACATGTACATGTGTTTCAAGCCTGTGTGAAAGCCAGTATCACTTGCTTTTCTTTTTTTCTTAAAGAGGATTTTTATGATTCTTTTTAATCTTTAATAACTATTATAAGAATAAGATGAAATGAATAAAGGCATCCAGAAGCAGTCAAAGCATCACTGAAATTAAGAAATCCTAATAAGTACATTCAATAAAATAATTATCATATGTTCATTCATCACAGTAGCAACAGTAATAGTAATAGTAATTAGTAATAGTAATTATAAAAATAGACCTCCATCCCTGGAGGTCTTTAAAAGACGTTTAGATGTAGAGCTTAGCGATATGGTTTAGTGGAGTACCTAGTGTTAGGTCGGAGGTTGGACTCGATGATCTTGAGGTCTCTTCCAACCTAGAAATCTGTGTCTGTGTCTGTAATAATAATGAAATATGATCCAATAATAAAGTACACCAAAAGAAAATGTAGCCCTTAAAATGAAAAAAAAAAAATCATCTCTCTCTTTTCTTTCACTTTCATACCTCAAATATTCCATTTAAACAATATAATAGCAAGATACATTGTGTAGTTTGGATGATAGTTTGGATGTAGTTGGATGATATTGGATGATAGTTTGGATGTAGTTTGGATGATATTGCAAGAATTTAGCTATAAGCATGAGATGATAAACAATGTATTAATTGCATTTTCACATGGGAAAATTGTAATACCTATTATTAGATTTATTGTGTGATGCAGTGATGAAATTCTTCCCTTATTAAAATAAGTAGACTATTTGCCAGTGACTTCAGGAGAGCCACAGTTTCAGCCCACATCCTCAGCTCGTAATTCAGCATGTCTCCACTGAGTTCATTGATTCCAAGCCAAATCACACACACTAAAGTTCCCAGGCACTATTTTCTTACATAACTTCCAAATGCAAGGGATAATACCCTTTAAATATCACATAGCAGGTTAGTTCCTCATATATTTAACAGGAGAGGAATGTGACTCTCTAAGGCATGCATCATCCACACAGATGCATACTGAGGATGTCCTTAATTACTCCTTGGTAAATTAAATACCTTACGCTTTATTTCATGAATTCAAACTGTTTAAGAAAGTTTGGACTTGAACAATTCTTTGAATTTCATCCAGGAAAACACAGGGTATACATAAAATAATGTTTGCACCAGTTTAGTGGCCCTTGTCCCTGCCAGCCTGAAGTGGATAGTGGTCCCTTTCTCAGATGTTAGGGTACGCTTTATTGTAGTTGTCCTTCACATGAAAATTAACACTACAACCCTGAGTGAGTACAATGTTACAGGTGTTTATTACAGAGGAGGAGGAATATAATTCTAGCTGGTTTCACTGAATTCCAGCATGAATAACTTCATTCTGCCTACATAAGAGATTCTCTAATAACTTCATGACTGATGTCTTGTTTCCTGCATCAGAAATTTTCTGGGCAATGGCTATTCTTCAATGTATTGTTGTATGAAGTATTTGGATCTCATTGCTGACAAAAGATACTGCAGGAATGTACATACTGAATTTCAGATATGAAGCTATCAAGTTGTCTTTTTTTTTTCCTTTGTTTTTGTTTAAGTCTATTCTTACCTCTACCAGTTTTCAACTTCTTGATGAATTTTTGCTGGCAACTATTTCATTTTACTTCCAGCTGGCAGATCAAACAAACACCTTCTTTGAGAGGTGATGGTAATGCACAAGCAGACCAGAAGATGTGTAATGTTATGTAGCAACCCAGCCAGCTTCTCTCTGCATTTCTCTCTGCTCTCCCAGATGCTTATTAAAATTGCATTCCTAAGAAAGGTTGGACAGGTAATCCAACCTTCAACCTCTCACATGGCAACAATTTATAATGTTTTGTGTAAAATAATCTGTCACGTTCTCAGTGAGAATGTAGTTTCTTAGAATGTTGATCTATCTCAGCCTGAACATAGAAAACACTGTTTTTTTCTCATTTTCTCTAGCCTAGTGGATGGAAACTTATTTTAGAAAACACGTGTTTTCTATATAGAAAAAGCTGATCAGTAGTCATACTAATCAAAATTCCTAATTAGCTCAGCTAGCCTGCTCAAAAGAATGTTCTGCCATCTAAATAATGCGTGCTTTCTGTTAGGGTCTGGATGGCAAGAGTGAGCTAACTTCCCTTTGACAACAGCAGAATAAGTCTCTGGTATTTATGTGGAACAGAGACCACTATTGTTGCCATTCTTCAGGGATGTCAGGTAGGAAAGTCTATACTCAGGATCAGGCCATTTGATGGTTACTGTTCTTGTAAGAAATGTGCTTCATCAAATGTCATTGTAGAGTTTGTTTTAACAGGACCTGTGCTTCATTTAGGAGACAGGACAAGCACGCACAGGACAAAATTAAAGTTGCCTGTGCAGTGCTTAACATAGCATATCTAGAGTTTAAAGTAAATTATCTGTGCACCAAATGAGCTGAATCTTGTTGAAATGCAATCATGTCATCTAAGTAATATTATTTTAATGTAGCTTTTTTTTATAAGCCTATTAGCTATACATCCTACTGAATTATATGAATGTGTGTTCAAGGACAATAAATTACAGAGCCCATCCAATCATCATATCCATCTAGTAAAGCATGCTTTTTAATGTACATTTAACAAAATAATGATTTGAACAGTTGACTATTTCATTTTCACCAGACAGACTGATGTGTCCATATTTCTTACAAATAAGAAAAGGCTCTGGCTGCAGGAGGTAAATGTACATCTCTTCAAGAGGAGTGATTTGTTCTGAATGCAATTCTTCTCTGGGATGCTCAGAGACTAGCAGTTTGACCTACTGTACATTGTTTCCTCTGCAGCATTTTGCCAGCTTCATATGTTTTAATTTCAGGGCTAATGTCTTTCAATGTTCTTTTTATTGGAAGTAGTGGAGCATTAATGAACCAGTGTTCAAGCCAAGAGACAAAGAAACACAGTTCTACTTTATCTTTGCAAAGATAATGCTACAGGCCAAACAAGTGATTTACTAATACCTTGACATTTCCTGTTAATTGAAAAGATTTTTTTTTAAATAATAAATAGTAAAATATTGACTACCATGTAATTAGCAACAGGCCTTTACAAGGTTCTTTTCAGATCTGATTGACAGTGTGTGTTTTAGAAGGTGTTTTATAGATACCTTTTAGAAGAAAACCTTTTTTTTTTTTTTCTTTCTAAATGAAGCCAATGGCTCCAGTGTTATGTCACTCACTAGTTATGAATGCAAGGCAACTGTGACACATAGCCTAGTCAGAGTTGTTATTTGACCACTACTAACAGGACAGGTGTGCCCTTGGCCCTTCCGGTTTATTATGAGCTTTTTTCATTCTCTTTCTCTCTCTTCCCTCTCCCGCTCCTCCCTCAAGTGTCTGTTACTCACCAGGTGCCCATTAATCATGTCTCCTGTCCTGCAAAGATAAAGATTGGAGCACAGATCCAGGCAGCTGCTGCAACATAAATACTCTGTGAGTGGACATGAACCCAGCAGGCTGCAAGGGTCAAACATCCTAACTTAGAATGGCCCACAGAGCCCAGAAACTACTTTGGAATAAAATAAATAAATAAATAAAATAAAATAAATAAATAAAATAAAATAAAATAAAATAAATAAAAAATAAAAATAATTTTAAAAAAAGTGGAGGAGCAATGAAGACAGAAGTACTGAATATGAGGACTGAGATGAACAGCCACTTCTCTAATAAGTGTCTATTACTCTGCAACTTATTTGAAATGGATGAATGAAGGTTATATCATCACAACATAGTTTAATGCTTGCAAAAATTCTCCACAACTCTGGAAATTTTATTACAGTGTCAATCTCTCATGAGAATGAGTTTAATGAGCCCAGGAAGAATACTGTGCTAATGCAGATACTGATACTCTTTTTCAGGTATTCACACTAGTGTGGAATGGTATCACCTCCTGCTGGCACACCTATCTTTTTCTTGACATACCCATAAGAGCCTCCTCAGAAGAGGAAAAGTCTCAATGCAGTCTATCATTCAAAAATAAAATGACAAAGCACAGAAATGTGGAACAAATATCTAAAATCAGGGTGCTGCAGGAGCACCCTGCAAGTAGTGGAAGTAGTTTTCCACCCAGCTCAGACCTGTGCGCATGTTCAGAAGTTCTGTAACAGAAGAAACTGGAAAAAAAATAAAGTGAAAAACATGGACTGGCAGGAGGAGACAAACCATTAATATATTTTAGCAAAACATGCTGGGAAAGAGGATATATTTTCTCTGTGAAGCTTTGGAGTGCTGTGATATAGAAGAATAACAATTGGATGGCTGTATGTGAGTACAGGAATTGCTATTTTGATCTGTATTTCTTAATTTCAACAAGGAAAAAAGCCAGCCAACAGAGCTCAGCAATGTAAGGTTATGTAAAAATAATAATAATAATAATAACCTCCCATGTAGTAGGAAAGGAAAAGGAGAAAATGACAGTGAGCTGACTTCCAGTGTAGGAGTATGAAACACATAAGCAATATCAAGATATGTTACTAAGTCCTGCTTGAAGTTTCATGTTATATTTCCATGATGGGTATGTGGTATAAGTGTGGAAGTGACAGAACAGTCACATCCCTTCACTCTACATTATCCATCAGATTAAACAGTGAAATGCTAGCTTAATAGAGATCATTTTTTGTGGGGTGCTATTAGGGGTACACTTTATTTTCTGGTATATTAGATCTTGAAGCTCCAGAGACCTTCAATGGGACAAATCTATGAACTGAATGATTGTGCTTGGACTACTCTGGAGTACCTTCATAGGAGAAAGCAAAAGCATATTGCATGATCTCTCCTTGCAAAGCAATCATAGTCTAGTGCATTTGCAAATAGATGGATTTAAATCCATTCCAAAACACTGTAGGCTTCATTCTCTGTTTCTCCAGGTGACCTTCTATCTTCCTCCCATCTACTTGTACTAACCAGCTTATATAAACTAATCCTTTTTCTTTTTAATGTCCATTTATTTGGTAATAGTCTTTCCAAATCATTTGAAATCATGATACTGGTGAGTATACGAGTCAGTCTATCCTGACAACTCTAATAACAATAGATGAGATTTCTCAATACCAGCTAGGTGACCCAGAAAGGAAAGTACAGAAGATTGCCTATTTTCTTGACTAGAGTGGGAGATATCTTTGTGTTCTTTGTGCTTCTTTGCACTCCTCTTATAGTAAAATGGTGCTTCTTTGCACTCCTTATCTATAGTAAAATAGTAATTGAGTTGCACAACACAAAATTAATTACTTGCTGATGATCCTGCTTCTGACCCTGGAAGTCAGTGAGAATTTTGTGATTGCCCTTCTTTAGCCAACACATTGCATATCAGACAAAGATGAAGAGTGAAAGCTAGGATAAGCCAAATGTTGATCTCAGAAGATACTACCAGGAGGAGTATTTTAGGCAAACCATTTTTACTTGGAAAAAACTCATACATTAAATTTAACCTCCAACCTCCTCCTACCCCCCCCCCCCCCCCGCCAAAGGAACATAGTAGGCTCAAGTTTTGTTTGTGTATTTTAAAACTTTTTAGATCTTGAAAGCAATTTCTGGTCACAGCAAAAGCTGAAAAATCTGAAATTACCTGACGGTCAAATTACCTGACGATCTCCTAGGAAAACTGGAGCTAGATCTGTCCTCCCCTACATTTTAAGAAAATTCCTGCTTAACACACTCTTAGCTATTTCAGTGTGGGCTTGAATATTCCAGTTTCATGATGATGTTTCATGGTGATGTAAAATATTTTAATTGAAAAAAAAAATGAAATAAAAAGTTCACTGGATCTTGTCTTTTTGGCTTTTGCACTCATATCATTTTTCTGATCTGAATATCTATTAATTCAATGTGCTAAGAGATTCCAAACCTTAAAATAAATAAGTAAATAAATAAAATTAAAAACATCATGGAGGCATCAGATGATATGATATGAAGATCTCTATCTCTCCCACCTTTTAAAATACATTCCTCAACCTTTTTCTTATCTTTTTTTTTTTCTTTTTTTTTTTTCCTCAATGGATAACAGACTGCATGTAAAATGGAAAAAAAAAGTTTCTAAAATGCATTCATTCTTTAAAAAGCGATGTTTTTAAAGCATTTAAAAATTAAATTCTAATTATATTGACAAAACTCAAAGTCACATCAGTCTCAACTTTATTTTTAATCTTACAACGCATCAATATAAAAGAGCAGTTGATGTTAATAACAAACTAATGGGTGGCTTATACCACATGAATTTTTGGTTGGAGCAGATAGAGTTAAATATCTTTTATCAACCACATACTTGCTTTTGAGAAATTCTGACAGCACATGAAAGACAGTAAGGACTTAGACGAGAATAGAGACAGATGAAATCCTACCTTACATCTGCCTTTATATATGAAAGAGATTAAATTGTATCCAAATCAGGCATCCAGGGAAGGCAGATGAGAAATTAGGAAGCATGTAAAATACAGCAGAAAATGGTTGTTAAAAGGTTGTAATCTTTTAAAATTGACAAGCCTTCTTGGCCAGATTACACATATCCAGGAGTGCTGGAGGAAGTGGGGGATGAAACTGGCAAAGCATTAGCAACATTTTCACAAGTTCACTCAATTTTTATTCACTTCAAGAGACAAAGACTGATCTGAAGATAGGGAAAATGGGTCACACTGTTTCTTTACTTCAAAAAGATGAAGAAGAGGAAGGGATACAGACATGATAAAGTTGGTTCAGTCTTTTTGATAGTGTTGTACGAACAGTGAAAAATGCTATGAAGGCTTGGGAAAAAAAAAAAAAAAGAAAAAAAAAAGAAAAGAAAAAGAAAAAGAGAGAGACAAAGCATAGCAAAGGGTAAAATGTCACTCTGTTTGTTCAGCACTATTCAATTAAGGCCATCTCACATCTCTCCAGAGGAAAGCATTTCTCTGTGCTTAAGTGTATTCACATTCTTTGGGATGATAAAATTGTGGTAGATAGGGAACCTCAAAGAAGAAGAATCAGTATACACCCTGCTAATTTTTCCACATCAAAATTATATGTACCTTAGAAGCACCTTTGGAAGCATTTCACCTCAGAGTCCTGGAGAGAGACACACAAAACATGAGATACATTTCTGTAGTTCCAATTCCTTCATCAAATTCAAAAAGACTAAACCTTTAAAAAAATACAGAAAAATGAAAGGACAAAAATGACAATTCTGATATGCTATATTAGGATGTGATCACATTTTTTTTCCACATACATTGTGGCTTAGGTCTTTTTTATGCCCTTGACTACAGACAACAAAATTTACCTGCAGTAATGAGAAGCTGTTTCAGATATCCTGCATACAAATTCAACAATTTTTCTTGTTGTGGTTGTTGATAGTGGGTGTTCTACCCACTTTAAATGAAAACCATTATTCCCAGAAGAGCTGAGATTTGATTTACCTTAATCTTGACTAGCTGACAGTTTTGTTGATCTTTCTAAATGGCTTAAATTCTGAACTGTGAAACTGACTATTTTGAAAGTTAAAAGTAATGTGTGAGCATAAAGGCAGTGACACTGGTCAATACAAACAACAGATACCATTACATGAAATCTGTAAATGCTATTAGCTAAACTCATATACCTCCTACATTTTTCTTTAAATAGATGCTGCATAAATACTGACTTCCTTTTATGTGTGGACACTATGGTTCTGTCCCACTGTGCTTGTTTGCTCTGATGTTGTTGATGAGAGCTACCTTCTGCCATTGGAAACTGGGGCAGGTGTGACTTCATGCTGCTTGATGGCTGCATGGCAAAGCCCCAAAGTATGTGATGGAGCAATGCTAATAAGCACTGTACTTTTGAAATGGTACTTAATTTCAGAAAAGCTCAGCAATGAGAGTTCTACAGAACCACTGTCCCCTAAACTGCAGGCATATCTGTTTTAAGCCCATATTTATCTGTTCTCAAAATGCAAGCACAGAGAACAGTAAACAAAAGATTAGATGAATGGAGGTTATATTGAAAAGTTAGAATCCAATTAACTGATGTTTTGAATAGCATTTTTTTTTGCTTGTTCCTCTCTGAATATGATTTATTTATTTATTTATTTATTTATTTATTTTTTGGTAGCATCAGAGTTTTCTGATGCAGTGACAAACTGCTGCAGTAGTGTAACTAGGGAGGCCATTTGGAATGTGGTCAATAAGACTCAAGTGTAGAAACCCCACGCAATGCTACAGGTGTGGGGCAGAGTGGCTGGAAAGCTGTGCAAAGGAAAAGGATCTGGGGGTGCTGGTCGATGTACTCGCCTGAACATGAGACGGCAGTCTGCCCAGGTGGTCAAGAAGGTCAACAGCATCCTGGCTGGTATCAGGAATAGTGTGGCCAGCAGGATCATGGAGGTGATTGTCCCCCTGTACTCTGCTCTGGTGAGGCTGCACCTTGAGTACTGTGTTCAGTTTTGGGCCCCACACTACAAGAAGGACATTGAGGCCCTGGAGCGTGTCCAGAGAAGGGCTATGAAGCTGGTGAAGGGCCTGAAACCCAAGTCCTATGAGGAGCAGCTGAGGGAACAGGGGTTTTTTAGTCTGGATAAGAGGGGGCTCAGGGGAGACCTGAAATGAAGTTGTGGGGAGCTGGGGGTCGGCCTCTTCTTGCAGATAACTGGTGATGGGACTAGAGGGAATAGCCTCAAGTTGCGTTAGGGGAGGTTTAGTTTGGAAATTAGGAGACATTTCTCTTCAGAAAGAGCAGTTAGGCATTGGGACGGGTTGCCCAGGGAGGTGGTGGAATCACTGTACCTGGGGCTATTTAAGGAAAGGTTGGATGTGATAATTAGGGACATGGTTTAGTGGGTAATATTGATGGTAGGGGATGGTTGGACCTGATGACCTTGGAGGTCTTTTCTAACCTTAATGATTCTATGAAAGGTACTAAAAACGGAAGCACTCTTTCCCAAGCATGTTTCTTTCCGTAATGTATTAAAAGAAAGTCAAAAAAAATGGATATCTTTATTACAATATTAAACTTCAGCTGAATAGGAAAATATAGGTTTGGTTAATTCTTATTCCATAGCTTTCTTAAAAGCTTAGTGATCTATTTTTTCAGGTAATATTGTCATATCCTGTTATTCAGATGAGAAAATTCACCTAAAACCCATGTACAGCCATTTCAAAAATCTTGTTTGCAGTCAAGAACACATTTTTGGAGGGCTAATACTCCATCTTCTTTGTACTTTTACTACAGCTTTATAACAGTTTGCATCTGTTAAGGATACAGGACAAAAATGCTTCCATAATTAAAACAAACAAAAAATAATTGGATTTTTTTTCCTCCCTTTTTATTAGCAACTACTTCATGCTCTGAAACTAATGAAATATCTATTAGTTGGCATCATATTTTGATATTAGTCATAATCTTTAGTCCAGTTTACAAGCTTGTATTTTAAAGTTTTCAGATGTGCAATACAAAAGATTTGCTCTCTGAAATAAGTGTGCATATGTAAGGGTTGACTCTACAGGCAAGAAATGTCAGTGGTTTCCCAAGAGGCTCAGGAGAGGAACATAAGATGTAGCACTCTACATCTCACAGCTGGAGATTTAGATTAATCAGTAGGGCTTCTGAGGCTCTGACAGGAAAATTTCATTTAAACCTTTAATGAAATAAATTTAGATCAAGATATGTAAGTTAGACACCGTTGTTACAAACTGCAATTAAGCTCCGATTTTCAGAAGAACAAAAGAAACTGTCATACTTTTCATTGGATAAAGTGATATATTTTATCAAAGAATTATTGTGGAATAACCAAAATTATGCAGATAATCAGATTATATACTAAAAGTCCTCTTAGTATAGTGAAATAAGAAACTTAACCTGACGTAATATCCTATCTCAGCTAACACTTCTGACTTTCTATTAAACTAGACTGAATGATGACGTCTTGCGTCTAAATAACTACTTTAAAGGCAAAGATAATTATGTGGTTTGGAGTTGTGTTCTGACACAGATCTGACGCCAGCTCTCATCTAACCTAACTCAAGGCACCTACAAATTTGATACCCCATGTGGGCTAGATATCTGTGTATAGTTTAGTCATAGTTTTACTATGTAGTCCACAGAGACAGATAAGCATGTCCAAGATGATTCACACAATTTGGGTGGGAAGTTTTTTCTTAGATGTGGCAATGAGTCACAAGATTCAGGTCTTTACATCACTCATTGGAAGTTCCCCTTTTATCTATAAAGGGATTAGTCAACTGGTTTAAAACAAGAGCACCTAGTTTTGATGCGTTAGTGAAATTAACCTTATCCATAAATAATGAATATAATTTAGCAGGTAGCTCCTTTGAAACAACTGGATACTTTTCATGGCAAAGTCTTGTTTCTCATTGCTGATTGAACCAGTTGGGTTCTGCAAATAAGAATCAGCTTTAATATGTTAAAAAATTATTATGAGAACTGAGAAAAAAAATCAATCATTCAAAATACTCAGTATTAAATCCTCATGCATCATTGGAGGTGGACGAACTGAATAACTGAATCAAACTCACCTCTTTTATGAAACAATTATGGATATAAGTCAAAAGCAGACAGCACTGTATATTATTTAGCAGTGGACCAACAGAAATCATTGTTCCAAGGACAAGGGCAGATCTTTCCACTTATTAGAAGGATTGAGACAGACTGTAGAAGAAGTAAATAGGATCAGTAAAGGTGGAGGGAAAACTGCAATACAAATTATATCCTAAACAAATTTTAAGTACTGTTAAGGATCCTGGGAAATTTTTAATGAAAATCTCATTAAAGACAGAAGAAATATTTAAAAAAAAAAAAAAAAGAAGCAAACAAAAAATAGTGATGTTGAAAATTTAACTGGAATTGGCAATCTTTAATTTCCTCTGGGACTAAACTAAAATAAGACTGGAGGGTTGTGCTGATCATTGTACAAAATGTAATTTTTACAATTACAAATCCATCTTGGAACATTCAGATTTAACAATTTTTCGACTTTGGATTAGAGCTCTATCTCCCAATTCCTTTTCCTCCCCTCACCCTCAGAAATATTTTCTTCTGCAGATTCTCAAAGTCTCTCAGTGAATCCATCACAGCAAAATGAAGACCAGTTGTTAATATTTCATGAGACTGATGAATACCTCTCACCACTTTGGCAAGATAAAATAAAAAATTAATGTTTATGGTATAATAATTAGCAACTTTGGAGATGATTCAAAAACAGATGCCAGTAAGACTTGACTAGAGATGTCAAAAAACAAGGAAAAGAGACTTCCCTTTTCAAGACTGACATGAAACCATGGTTGTCACATGTTAAAGTTATGAATATTTCATATTGTGTGGAAATTAATATTTAATACAGTCAAGTAGTGCAGTGCCCAAGTACTTGGCACATTTCTTTCAAAATGAAACAATAAAAATGCTTAACTGTATTCTATCAGTTTGACTTTGAAACCTTCATATTTTACCATTCTGAGACAATGCCAAGTTCTGTCCTACAGCACTAACACAATAATTTCAGAAGTTACACACGTAAATCTACATGACAACAACAAAATAAAAACAACTTGTCTTTCAAAGATGTTATGACACTGGAATCAATATGTGTATTGGCCATTAATGGAAGAATTTATTTGAGAAGCTTTCTGTAAAGGACAAACCTAAACTTCAAACTGTTGGTAACCTTGTTTTCCACTTTTTCTTCCTTTGCCAAGGACTCACTTAGCATCATACACAATGTATGTTTTTGAATAAAACTCACAGCTAATGCTGAATAATTTATGATAATAATAATGATGACAATGATTCTAAAAAGCATTTACGATGATACCTCCAGCAGTCAGTGCAGAGCAGGCCCAAAACAGCCTAGATAAATTAGATATAATGTGGTTGATTGTGCAGGATCTTAAAGACCCACTTACTTTTTTTTTTTTATTTTTTATTTTTTAAACAAGGAACTCCATTTGTTCATCCAGAATGTTCTTTCCTGGCCCCCGTGTTTTTTATAATTTACAATTTATAATTTCACTGTATCACCACGCCCATTCTTTTGTATATATAAAATGCATATTATATGAACTTGTTCTGATTCAATTCTATTTGTTTCTCAAATACATGAGGGCTGGCTTCTGTCAAGGCAAGGGCAAACAGCACAGTTGACTCAGTCTTTCAAACTTGGGTTAGTGGGAACAGTTCACAGAATCACAGAATCACAGAATCGTCTAGGTTGGAAGAGACCTCCAAGATCATCTAGTCCAACCTCTGTCCTAACACTAACAAGACCTCCACTAAACCATATCACTAAGCTCTACATCTAAACGTCTTTTAAAGACCTCCAGGGATGGTGACTCAACCACTTCCCTGGGCAGTCCATTCCAATGCCTAACAACCCTTTCAGTAAAGAAGTTCTTCCTAATATCCAACCTAAAACTCCCCTGGCGCAACTTTAGCCCATTCCCCCTCGTCCTGTCACCAGGCACGTGGGAGAATAGACCAACCCCCACCTCGCTACAGCCTCCTTTAAGGTACCTATAGAGAGCGATGAGGTCTCCCCTGAGCCTCCTCTTCTCCAGGCTAAACAACCCCAGTTCCCTCAGCCGCTCCTCGTAAGACTTGTTCTCCAGACCCCTCACCAGCTTGGTCGCCCTTCTCTGGACTCTCTCGAGCACCTCCATGTCCTTCTTGTAGCGAGGGGCCCAAAACTGAACACAGTACTCAAGGTGCAGCCTCACCAGAGCCGAGTACAGGGGGACAATCACTTCCCTAGACCTGCTGGCCACGCTGCTTCTTATACAAGACAGGATGCTGTTGGCCTTCTTGGCCACCTGAGCACACTGCTGGCTCATATTCAGCCAACTATCAACCAGTATTCCCAGGTCCTTCTCTGCCAGGCAGCTTTCCAACCACTCATCTCCCAGCCTGTAGCGCTGCTTGGGGTTGTTGCGCCCCAGGTGCAGGACCCGGCACTTGGCCTTGTTGAACTTCATACAGTTGACCTCAGCCCATCGCTCCAGCCTATCCAGATCCTCCTGCAGAGCCTTCCTTCCCTCGAGCAGATCTACACACACACCTAACTTGGTGTCATCTGCAAACTTACTGAGGGTGCACTCGATCCCCTCGTCCAGGTCATCGATAAAGATATTAAAGAGGACCGGCCCCAGCACTGAGCCCTGGGGGACTCCACTAGTAACCGGCCTCCAACTGGATTTGACTCCATTCACCACAACTCTTTGGGCCCGGCCATCCAGCCAGTTTTTAACCCAACGAAATGTACGCCAGTCCAAGCCACGAGCAGCCAGTTTCTTGAGGAGAATGTTGTGGGAAACGGTGTCAAAAGCCTTACTGAATTCAAGGTAGATCACATCCACAGCCCTCCCCTCATCCACCAGGCGCGTCACTTGGTCATAGAAGGAGATCAGGTTCGTCAAGCAGGACCTACCTTTCATAAACCCATGCTGACTGGGCCTGATCTCCTGGTTGCCCTGTAAGTGCCGTGTGACGACATTCAAGATAATCTGCTCCATGAGCTTCCCTGGCACTGAGGTCAAACTAATAGGCCTATAGTTCCCCGGGTCTACCCTCCGGCCCTTCTTGTAGATGGGCGTCACATTTGCTAGCCGCCAGTCGACTGGGACCTCTCCGGATAGCCAGGACTGCCGATAAATGATGGAAAGCGGCTTGGCCAGCTCCTCCGCCAGTTCACTCAGTACCCTCGGGTGGATCCCATCCGGCCCCATCGACTTGCGTACATCCAAGTGCTGTAGCAGGTCGCCAACCATTTCCTCGTGGATAGCGAGGGCCACATCCTGTTCCCCATCCCCTTCCACCAGCTCAGGGTACTGGGTATCCAGAGAACAACTGGTCTTGCCACTGAAGACTGAGGCAAAGAAGGCATTGAGTACCTCAGCCTTTTCCTCATCTTTTGCAACTAAGTTTCCCCCCGCATCCAGTAAAGGATGGAGATTCTCCTTAGTCCTCCTTTTTGTGTTGATGTATTTATAAAAACTTTTTTTTGTTATCTTTAATGGCAGTAGCCAGATTGAGCTCCAGATGAGCTTTGGCCTTTCTAATTTTATCCCTGCACAGCCTCGCAACATCCTTATAGTCCTCTTGAGTAGCCCGCCCTCTTTTCCAAAGATTATAAACCCTCTTTTTTCTCCTAAGCTCGAGCCACAACTCTCTGTTCAGCCAGGCTGGTCTTCTGCGCCGGCTCATCTTTCGGCATGTGGGAACAGACCGCTCCTGAGCCATTAAGATTTCCTTCTTGAAGAGTGCCCAGCCTTCCTGGACTCCTCTGCCCTTCAGAACCTCCTCCCAAGGGACTCTGCCAACCAGTGTCCTGAACAGCTCAAAGTCACCCCTCTGGAAGTCCAAGACAGCGGTTTTACTGGTCCCCTTCCTGACTTCGCCAAGAATAGAGAACTGAACCATTTCGTGGTCACTCTGCCCAAGACAGCTCTCGACCACCACATCTCCCACCAGCCCGTCACTGTTTGTGAACAGAAGGTCTAGCGGGGCACCTCCCCTGGTAGGCTCTCTAACCAGCTGCGTCAGGAAGCTATCTCCCACGCTCTCCAGAAACCTCTTAGACTGATTTCTCTGGGCTGTGTTGTGCTTCCAGGATATGTCTGGGAAGTTGAAGTCCCACACAAGAACAAGCGCTGACGATTTCGCGGCTTCTGCCAGCTGCCTGTAGAACTCCTCATCTGTCTGCTCATCCTGGTTCGGTGGTCTATAACAGACCCCCACCAGGATGCTTGCCTGTTCAAAGCAGATGAAAGGAATTTGATTCTCCTCCTGTGCCTAGTGGAAATTATTCAAAAGATTGGCAAGTCCAACTAATGTCTGAATTTGTCATGAAGACTCAAATAATGCAATATCTTTTGTTTCCGTAATTTTAACAGGACTAATTTAAATCACCTATTATATAATATCCTATTTCAACTCTCTAAATTTGTTTTCACCAAGAACATCTGATTAGATTTAACATTCTATATTCATGTTACAGAATATGTCTTAGTCTCTTTCATGAATTCATATTTCCATGGTACTTAGTATAGCTTTTAGGTGCCAGCAAACATTTACTATAAGTTTGTACAGTACCTTATTTCACTTATATTTACAATTAAAAGTCAGAGTATTTTTATCCTGTCTTCTAATCATCAGTATAATTTTGTTATTAAATGGGAAGAATTATGCATATTTTTAATGAGATCTGCATTTTTGTTGTTGCTTTAAACCAAGATAAAAAGTAAATCAGATAAAATATTTTTTTAAGGAAGCACATATTTTGTTGCCTTAAAGAATTGCAAGTCATTTAAATCCATTGGAAAGGTAGGAAATGCATTGCTGCAAAATTATATCTACACCGACATTTAAATTCCTTTGGTTTCCTCTTTTGATCCATATCTTTCTGAAGTGATTTTTCAGAAAGAACTGCCTTATCAAGTTGAATATCAGCAAAGCTGTCTTTTTCCATTACTGAGCAATCAACAAATTCTTCAAAGATCGCACCATGGAAGCAGATAGTGAGAAGAATTGTACCATTTACCATGCAGTCAACTAGAGAATGTTGGTAACAAACATTTAAAACACATGAGAAATCAAATCCATGCATACATTCACCCCCAAACATTTATCATCAACCTTCTTTAACAGGTGCGTAAGTCAACAGGTGAGCTAAAAAATCCTATACCCATATCATTTTGTAGACAGACAAGGAAACATTGTTCATCATGAATTCCCTATTTTATACATATATATATATTTTTTTTTTCTACAGACAAGTTTGAATATCTCACATCTCTTTATCTAATTAAACATTTTGGCATATCTTATCTTAAAAAAAGGCCACAGTTAAATAAACAAACAATATTATGGCAATGAGGGTAATGAACTTCACAAGACTTTCATAATATATAGTAAATTTTGAAACCCATGGCAAACTTAAAAATATCCCTTTTGTCCATTTTTTAGCACTTGACTGGTATTTTCTTTGCATTCTTTTATAACTGAAGATGTGAGCTGGCCTGTACACATTTAATGGTAGTCTAACTAAAAATGGATTGAATTACATGCACTTAAATTACTATTTATCTTTATAAATGCTCTAGTAATCTTCCAGATAAGGGTTAAATTCAAGAGCATCTATTATGTTATTTCTGTATTTTTCTCAGTGATTGATTGAAATAGTGTGCTGCAACAACCTTATAGAAAATTGAATTGGTTTTAAATATATTTTGTTCAAGGTTTTTCCATTAAGAATAGTGACTGAGTGAAATCTGTGGTACTTTTGACTAAATTCCGACTTGATAGGAAACCTTGTTAAATTATTCAAATAAACTATTTCACAATGTGTTCAATGTATTTAAAAAAAAAAAAAGGAAACAAAAAAAGGAAAAATTCTCACATGAGCTTGATATGAGCTGATCCAATATTGTTAAGCATGAGTTTTTCAAGTTTTACATGTCATCGCATAATTTGGAAGCAAAAATAGTGTAAGAATGAAAATTCCTGTTGGAAAGGAAGAGGTTGTTCTCCCTAGACCTGTTAAGCATTTTTGTGGGGTCTGTTCAGTTCTTCATATTTACATAAAATATATTTAATTTTAAAAACACACAAGACAGCAGAAAACATTCAAGAGACATCAAACAAGAATATAGACTGAAGAGATTAATTTAAAAAACTTAAGCAGACAAGGTACTCTTCCTGTGGATTATATCTTTATATAGATATTAATGTATCTTAGTCTCATGTAGTTTACCAATTACACCCATGGACATTCTTTCTTCTCAATAAGAAAGTCCACACTGTCAGGGAACAGCAGATGCTGGCTACTCCTTCAGGACCAAGGAAACTAAGGTGACCCAGGACAAGCAGTGCCTACCACAGTAGGGCACCATCCTGCACGGGTTAATAACAGGGCCCATCAACAGCTATCAACAAGACAGGTGATGAATCATGTCCAGGATGCATCCAAGGTGTCCAGTCAGGAGCAAAAGAAGGTGGAGCCAGAAACAAGGCTAGGGCCTATCTACAGCACATGTCCAAGGTCCATCAAGGAGGTAAAGCAAGGAATAGACACAACTACAGTATTGCTAAAAAGAGAACAATATGCACTCAGAATGAGCTCAAATGTAGCCCCAGGCTCATAAGCAGGGTATGGGGGAAGCCCAGGTGAGGGTGGTCAGGGCCATCAATGCCTGTTAGTACACTCAGGGCCCTGACAAAACCAAATTCCCAGAGTTAGTTGCAAAGAGATTTTTAACATCTTTCTCACTGTGGAAACAAGGGAAGACCTGGGTAGTGAGATATATTCTTCAGAGTTGTAGATGTCACACAGGCTTAAATAAAAAAAGCACTTGGACCATAATCAGTTTTAAACAGTATGCTAGTATGTTCAAGGGAACCATTGTCTATATTAAACTTCCATTTGCCTTGTGTTATTTTCTTTCCGTTTAAAAGAAGATGCACATCTAGGCTCCATTTATAGATTTGGGCCCTATTACTCCAAAGGTCAATTAAGGGTAGGAAGTTAATCATACATTTGAAGTTCTGCAGAAGTGCAAGACATCACCTCACTGAGATGCTCAGGGTGAACTATGTTCAGTCCTTGATTTGGCATGCTCTGGCATCTGTATCTTGCTTGGTTACAAGAAGTTAGAAACTATAAATTTCTTGTAGTCTCTGATAAGATGGTAGTAGACAGACTCAGATCAAACCTGCTTATTGAGGTAAGAATTACGGTTCACTTTGCACCCAGCTTTCCAGCCATACCCAAAAGAGATATTTTTTTAATTCTGTCACTTATGTCATTTTGATCACATGGCATAAGGAAAAAATGTGACCTTATCCTGCCAGTGATCAAGCATGCTTAAAAGGGAGCTTCCAGCTTTGGAGCATGGAAAAAATACAGTAATGTGCTCAGGGTAATATACCGCTCCTCTCTGCAGAGTATTTGGGTGCATTGACAGAGAGACTTTTTTAACCAATGTGCAATGTTTACACCAGGAAGGTTGGCTTTCCACTCAGAATGCACTAAGACCTGTTTACCTGCATGTCTTACTTAACTGATAAGTAGGCGGGGTTATTCCATTTATGTCTGTGTAAAGTCCATTTATTTAGGCTTTTAATGTTAATCTTTGCAAAGGGCTGACTGTAGATTGCAAAAGCTGTAAACATAAATTAGAAAACTGTTTCTTTAAGTATTTTGCAGGGGACTTTCTTCAGAAATAGGAGACCTGAGTTGTAAACCTCATCTCATTTTTGTGGTTAACTGTGTCCTGTGAGCCTGTCTACTGCATTCTGAACTCTGAACTAATGTTTTATTTATTTATTTATTTTTAATGAACAATTAAGATGTTTCCAGAGGACAGCAAATAGTACCTTGGAATGTAAAATATATGCAAGATTTTTTTTTTAATTTATTCATGTTTTTAAAAATAATGGGACGTGTGATAATTTATTTGGCTCCAGAAGGCTTTTTACACTGCCATTAAGGATCAGCCCCCTGAAGTATAAAAATAAACTTTTCTATCCACTCAATTTCTGCAAATATAAAAAGCAGGAACCCATTGGGTGGACCAGTGCCAGTATTTTCACAATGGTACAAATTGCTTTGTCAGTATCAGCCAGGCTTCACTGTGTAAATTCTGCCAGAGTTTAATACAAAATGCTTCCTGAGCCAGGAAGATAGGCCAGTCTATGAAAGCTTGAATCAACATTTTGGTAGCTTCATGTTACTGGTTTGCTTTTGTGTTACTATGCATCTGCTTTACTCATTTCCCAATTCCCAACTTCGTTTTTCTAAATCCTCCTTGATCAGATTACATACAATTAAATTACCTCACTGAACAAATCACGTTCATAAATTTGTCTTATTGATTGTCCAGAACACAGTGCTTCAAGAACCCAGTGTGCTGCATGGCTCCTGCAAGACAATAAGATGATTTATTCTAATGGATGACCTATTTATGGTGGAAAAACAAATCTAATTTCAATTACTGCTTTAATTAGGATGACTCATGAAAACTGGAACTTATGTTTTAGTGTAGGTCAAAAAACAATGAAGAATGATTATTATTTATTATCAGCCTTCTTCTATTTGTTATTTATCAGTATAAAAAATATATTTTACTTTTCTTGTTGACAATAAATTTTCAGGAGAAAAAGGATCTGGATACAGCTTTTTCTATTCTTTTACCAAAGCCTGCAAAAAGACATCAATATTATGACTGATAATACTACATGACGTAGCTATCTATAGTGAGCAACAATAAAAGAAAAAGATAATCTGCTAAATCATGTTTCTGTATATTAGAAGGGCTTTCCACAGTCCAGTTTCCATTAGGATTTTTCAGAGGAGTAAGGACCAAAGAAAGAAGAAGCAACAGGACCATTCCTAGTTGCACTAGGTGGAAGATTGTTGGAGAAGGAGAGAGAGGTTGTCCACTTTGTCATCTTTGTCTGTTTGATCTCCAGAAAAGCCAGACTAGGACTTGTGTGTCATCAGAAAGTGTTTGTGTTAGTAGGATACTGCAAGTGTCACCCCTAAAAACAGTAATTATGTGCCCACTTCTTCCATTTCTGAAGAGGTAGCATATCCAGCTCCCCAAGACATATCCATGACTCTGTCAGAAATCTTCAGCTTAAGTTCACTCTGATTCCCATTAATCCTTTTCTATTAAACTTCCAGCTCTATGGTGAATGAAACAAGGCTTTGTTTCACTGCTCAAAAAAGGCTTCTATAATCTCCTAGTGACTAACATATACTTCTAATTCTTGTTCTCTATACTGTTTTGGAAGGTAGAACTCTCTGGTCAAGTCTTTTCTTGTCCTCAGAGTAGCTTCTCAGAGTAGCTTCTCCTGTAGTGTAAGTTCCTGGGTAAAACACTCCAGGAAATGTGAATTCCCAAAGGAAACATACATTTATTGAAGGATTGAAACATTAGGAACATTAAAAAAAAAAAAAAAAAAAAAAAGCACTTTCCTTTCTCAAATTCTTTCAGGTAAATAATCATAAATATGATCCGAACATGGTTCTTTACCTAACTTTTACCTTTCACTAACAAGTATATGGTAAGACTAAACTTGTACTTCTGTACTACTAAATATTAAAAGATACTTACATGGAACATACATCTCAGTCTAAGTCAGAAATTGCATATGACTGCACCATAGTCAGAGCTATGAGTAGGAATATTCCAGTTCCATGAATCCAACTCTATGAGTGTGCAGTACATCAGGTAATGGACAAGTACCAAAACGGACAAATACCAAATACCAAAGGTATATTAAGAAATAAGTTTTCTCAAAGACTGATGTTTATAAAACTGCCTGAGTTTAGGAATGTTAGTCCTTTTATTTTGCTGATTCAATTATTTTTGTTTCGTGGTTGTTTGTTGGCTTTTTTTTTTTTTTAATATTCGGTTTTTGATTTTAGATAAGAATGAAAGCAAAGGACTGAAACGGCATAAAAAACTAATTTTCACTGTATTTCTAGTATTTAGCAAATTATATTGTAGACTTTCCAAATTTCTAAGCTCTAGGAGCATTAATAGATTGGGTTACCTAATTTTCAATTTAAATTTTCTGAAACCTTCTTTGAAGACCTGTCAAAGTAAATGGGAGCCTGTCCAATAATTTCAATAAGAAAAATTCCTAATTATTCCAGGAAGATTAGCATTTGACAGAAACTATCAAAGGAGTGGAATTAGTTATAAATAAATAAATAAAAATGAATAAATAAGTTAATTAATTAATTAAAAGTATCACTACTTGCATGCATACATGCATAGTATAAGATATAAGAATGTATACAACAACTTACAGCAAGATATATATATACATATTTTTTTTTCTATATACAGCTCAACAGCTATGGCTGAACTAAATTTAGTAATTTCATTACCATTTTGGTTTCAGTGGTAAAATGTCACCAAGTTTTTCATAGGGACTCCTTTCCTGTGACTGTATTAACAAAGATTTCTATTAGCTTTCCATCCATATGCCAGTGAATCCCAGGGATCTTTCATGTCTGAGATCCAAAGTGACTGCACTGAATTCCATCCAGTATCTGTAGAGAATAAGAACACTTACCATGAGTATAAAATAATAGCAGAAGTAAAATGGTACTGACATTTATTTAGAAAAGCAAGCAAACAAACAAAACAAAACAAAAAAACACCACACAACTAAACAAAAACATAGATATCTGGACTCGAATTGCAATTCAACTGCAGTTTGTATTGCAATGAACGTGATGTCCAGTGGAGTAGCTCATAACTGTGATATCGTATATCGTTTTAGACGTGGGAAGTTCCATTTGATGTCACTGGGAGAGCTGCACTAGTTCAAATGAACTTGAAGAATGAATGTGAGCTTCTAAAATTAGTTGTGTCTATGAGGAAGTCATTTTTGAATAGATGTCTCTGCATTATCAGAGACTTCCAAAGTACTTGGACAGTACCCTCAATGTAACTTTGTGAAATTAAGACTATGAACGTGCCTGTCTTGCTGGCCATAACTATTACAAATCTATAGTAAATAATTACCATGAATGGCCAGCAGGAGTCAAGCTATAGGCAATTTTTTAGTCAGTTAAGACTTTCTGTGCCAAAGAAATATACCTGGCTTAGCATACTGGAATCTATTAACTTCTCGTCAACTTTGAAACTCCATTCGGCCTTTTGTCAGGTAGAGATTTATTTCTAAACCTTGTAGAATATTATTTGTTGAACAGCCTCATTATTTGCTGATCTCCAAATGACTGATTCGTTGTAAATACTTAGCTGATGCTGACGCTTTTTGCATTTGTTGAGACACTCTCCCTCTTATTTCTGGCCCTGCTGTTGTCTGGACACAGATTTGTCTTATTTTAGAAACCTTCTTTTGATCTTTTTGATCTTTTAAGAGATGTCTTAACATACACTTTTTTTTTTTTTAAGTCATTCTTTCAGAAATACAATGTCCTCAAATCAGTTCCCAAAGACTATAAGAAGTATAAATTTAAAAGACATTTGTTTGAACTAAGTGTGTGGAATCTAATTCATAAATGCGTTTTTGTTGTTGTTGTTGTTGTTGTTACTAGTAGTAGTAGTAGTAGTTTGGAAACGTCCAAGTGAGATAAATTGTAGTGGAGAATTGTTGCAAATTGAAAATAGATGGAAAAATATCATTGTGTTGTAACTAATGTACTTTTGCTTTCGCTCTTTTATGATTTGCCACAGTTTTGAAAGAAATCAACAGATTACTCTGCTGAGTTCGGGGGAATTGGAATAGGTCTTCAGTTACCCACAGATACCTTCCTTTGATTTTGGCACATTAAAAAAAAAAAAAAAAAAAAAAGCAGCTTCCGAAGCAGCTTCAGTCTTGATAGACAAATATGTGTTTCCACAGAGTAAAAACCAAAATTCCTATCTATTCCAGAGGGACCAGTACTTGGCTCAGGTCATTGCTAAGAGCTGAACTTCAGTATAAACACAAATGCAGCACTACAAGAGATAACAGAACATAATTTTAAAGTGTTTAACTATCTGACCTTCTAGAGACAGTTAAAATGAAATCTTTTACTCCACTTTAGGCAGGACTGACTATTTTCAAGTACAGTTATCATAGTCTATGTTCCTGACATCTACAGTGTAGCTGCGTACAGTGCCTCTTACACAGTTATTTAAATACTGAAGAAATGAAAGTGCAACACACACACACAAAGCTGTGAGAAAAATCTCAAATAATTTTCTTCAGACAGGATCTTCTGTGAAGCTATTTTATTCACTATTGCAATGGCGGGCGTCCTGTCAATCAGGAGCGCATTTTAGTAAACAAATCATAACCTTTTATTCCCTATTACCCAACGCCTGATCACCTCCCCTGTTTCCTCATTGGCTGAGTACTACAGGTTCACAAGCTACTTGACGCTCCTCTATACCATATATGTACAATTTTTCCTTTTTTCAACCCTTTAATTTCTCCTTTCTTATGTTTTGAGAACTTGTGATCTTTGTTTTACTGTTCTCACACCACTCATCCTGTTTTTCTCAAGCTTCTACCTTATTTTGGAACAGTGAGGCCTTCTACTGTCCACTTGTCTACTTAGCATTTCTCCTTATTATGACTACACAACTACCTTGGAATACAGAAAAGTAATTCTCTGCTGCAAAAACACAACTTTGTTTCTCACAAAGCTAGACTGTCTGGGGCCCTGTTCAGCATTTCTCACCACTTAAGTGTAGGAACAGTTTTCCAGGTTGTATTTAGGTTAGAAATAGATTAATTTTTCAAGTGTTAATAGCCATCACTTCTACATAAGAGAAATGGAGCACTAGCTCTACTGCCAAAAGAATAATTTCGGATTTATTTTTTATTTTTTCTTCCATCTTGATGCTGCCTGTTTGCCTGTAGTTTGCCACTGTAACTGAAAAAAATGTTTAGCACCATACAAGTAAAATACAGCTTTTAAATTGAAAGACATTTATTGCAGTAGATGAAACTGTGAAATCAATATGAAATAAGAGAGAAAAAAAAAATAATAAAAAAACAACCCACAAACAAACAAACAAAAACATTGGCCTGTCTCAAAGACCACAGTCTGCCTGTAATGTTCTTAACATGGGCCAGTTTCTCTTAGAGTAGGATCTTTGTATTTTGTTTTTCTTTCAACCAGTTGGTGGACATATATTTATCGCCGTGTTCAAAACTTTTCATTCTAAACCAGTGTTCATTAGTGTCTAATACAGAGATATCTGATGGGCAGTTAATTATGCAATGTCTTCATCAAATCATAATTTTATCAACATGTGATTGGGCTGAGGTGATAACTAAATTAAAAAGTTCTGGGCACCACAACAGAAGAAGGACTTAAAACTATTATAGAGCATCCAAAAGAGAGCTACAAAGATGGTGAAGGGTCTAGAGGGGAAGACATATGAGAAACACCTGAGGCCCCTTGGTTTGTTCAGCTCATATCAGAACAGGCTGAGGGGAGTCCTCATGGTGGCCTGCAGCTTCCTCACAAGGGGAGCAGAGGGGCAGGCGCTGAGCTCTGCTCTCTGGTTACAGCAACAGGACCCAAGGGAACAGCATGGAGCTGGGACAGGGGAGGGTCAGGATGTGTGTTAGGGAAAGGTTCTTCACTGAGAGGGTGGTTGTCAGGCACTGGAACAGGCTCCTCAAGGCAGTGGTCATGACACTGCTGGAGTTCAAGAAGTGTTTGGACAACTGTCTCAGACATATGGTCTGAATTTTGGGCGGTCCTGTGTGGAGCCAGGAGTTGGACCTTACAGCTTTGCCTTCCAACTCAGGATAGTCTATGATTCTATGAAACTGAAGTTTTGGGCAGTATTCCTCATGCATGTATAACCCATATTGATGCTTACACTAGAAATGTAAACAGAAGATGGGCAAGGTGATGAATACAATTTGTTTGGAATCACTTAAGAATGAAGAAAAAAGAACTTGTAGAAAGACATATTGTGCTTTACCTGCATAGCCAGAATTAGGTCCTTACAGAATCTCCCTAAATTCTCACAGATGTAGGTGCTGTTATGTAGGTATGCTAATCTTACCACTCAAACAATGTGGATGTTGGAGGGAAGGCAGGATGAATCTTCTCTATTTGGGCCGCTATACTGCTGGAGAGAAGACAGGTAGAAGTATCTATTCTCCAGTGATCACCTGGACCTAAAGTCTGAAAGAGAAAATGCTATTGGTTCTCTTTATTTTGCTGTTCATTTTACACTTGTGCTTATGAGGAAATATATGGTCTCTAACAAAAAGGCTCCTTACCTATTTACATGATTTTATCTCATTTTAATTGTTTCATATCATCCCAAGAAATGGATTTCAACCAGAACAAGCAACATTTTTCAATATGTGAAATTGTTGTGATCAGCACCAGGTAATCCTCTGAAACACTTCAGCCACATTTTTTCCTCTGCAAATTTTCCATTAATTTATATTATTTTTTCCTTGTTTTACGTGTTTTGTTTGTTTGTTTGTTTGTTCAGTGTTTTCCTATTCTTTGCTGGACTTTATTTCTACTTTGATTTCATGAGCTCAGACAGGTTTTTTGAGCATGAACTATTTCTTGGTACTCTTAGTTGCTGCATGTATCTATTACAACTGAAAAAGTTTACAAATCATTATAGCTGTAGTCACCAAAGTTAGTAACTTGACATAAAAATCATAGTTTCCAACATAGGTACATTTGTGTTCCTTTAAGTTACCTCTTGGTTTCTTAGACTGTAACATTAAATTTAGATTATATTTTCCAGCTTTTCTTTCCTATACTAAAGTTAGTTTAAATTTCCTTCTATTCAGATAAGTCTATCTGGCATTTTAAAATTTTACACACACTCCAATGAAATGAGAGCTATTAATGCATGGTCAGAATTTTGATTTGCAGACAAAATACTTTTCCCCTGTTCATCTGGTGAACAAAAAATGCTCCAAAAGCACAGTCAAGTAGACTTTAATGCTTCTCCAATCTTGTTCTCAGATTTGTCATTCACTCTGTCTAGTATTCAGAGGGAGCTTCTTCAGAGAAAGTGTTTGGTGATGCTTCAAAGCAAAACTGGCCTGGATGAGATCTCAAAGGTCATCTATTTCATCCCCTACTCTAAGACAAGGTCAGCTTTCCCAAGGGATATTTTTCTAACCTTTTCTTATAACACCGCTCTGTGATAAACCAGGTAATATGTACCAGTAGCTAACTTTTCTTGTGGTCAGATTTTCTTTTCCTCAATGTCCAATTTATCTTCCTCTTACTTCCATTTCTGCTTACCTTTTAGCTTTTCACTTGTCAGGATCATTTCTTTAAAAATGACAACTGCAGTTCTTTTCCTCTTTCCTTCAGGTCATGCTTTGTAGGTGTTTCCTGCAGCACTCATCTGAACTCTCTTTGATTCTCATTTTTGAATGCACTTTCCAATACTGGACATAAATTTCAGCTGAAGTTCCTTTAATGCTTTATAAAAGAAAAAGGGTACTTATGGCTCTTACATCTGTTTACACATACCTATTGATATTTGCCCATTGCTGCACCAGTATAACTTGTTTTTATTCAGCTTGTGGTCTATTATATCCCTACACTATTTAATACAAAAAATCTGACTTCCTCGTTCTAAATCTGTGCTGATGACTTTTCACATAAATTTAGATAATTGCAGTATTCTTAACAGAAGTTCATCCTATTTCTTTTCAGAACACTTCTCCTTACAGTATCTCCAATTCAGCACATTAACATGACACCAAAGACTTTTAAATGAATGTCTTCTGTAATTTAAATGAGCAGACCTTTTATTCTTTTATTCTTTTCATTAGTGAAAACAGAGAAGTATCCAATCCAGTTATGACCCCAGAGGTCTATAAACATGAACAGTTTGTCATTAGGTATTAAGTACAATCTTCTAGCTGTTTTTGCCTGTATGTGACAGTAGATACACATACACAAATTTTGAGAAGGTCATGCAGAACATTTAAAAAACCTTCCTCAGGCTGAGATACATAACAACTACTGTTCTTTTGTCCACTTAATTTGTCATTTTATAAATGAAAAAAATTAAATTCCTTATTCTTAGAATCATAGAATCACAGAATGGTTTGGGTTAGAAGGGATCTTAGAAGATCTTCTAACTCCAATACCTCTACCATGGAGATGGACACCTCCCACTTGATCAGGTTGCTCAAAGCCCCATCCAGCCTGGCCTTGAATGCTTCCAGGGATGGGGCATCCACAACATCTCTGGGCAGCCTGTGATAGTGCCTCACTACCTTCATAGTAAAGAACTTCCTCCTTATACCTATCTAAACCTACCCTCTTTTAGTTTAAAGTCTTCACCTCTTCTGTCCTATCACTGCACTCCTTGACAAAGAATCCCTCCCCAGCTTTTCTTTAGGCCCCTTCTAGGTACTGGAAGGCCGCTTTAAGTCTCCCCAGAGCTTTCTTTTCTCCAGGCTTAAAAAATCCAACTCCCTCAGCCTGTCTTCGTAGGAGAGGTGCTCCAGCCCCATTGTCATCTTTGCGGCTCTCCTCTGCACTTGTTCTAATAGGTCCATGTCCTTCTTGTGCTGGGGTCTCCAGAGCTGAACACAGCACTCCAGGTGGGGTCTCACAAAAGCAGTGTAGAGGGGAGAATCACCTCCCTTGACCTGCTGGCCACGTTGCTTTTGATGCAGCCCAGGATATGGTTGGCTTTCTTTGCTGCAAGTGCTTATTGCCGATTCATGTTGAGATTCTCTTTTACTGGATGCAGGGGCAAACATAACTACTGAGAATAAGGAAAAGGCTGAGGTTCTTAATGTCTTCTTTACATCTGTCTTTACTAGTCAGACCACTTATCCTCAGAGTACTCAGCCTCCCAAACTGAAAGTCTGGGATGGGGAGAAGAAACCCCCACAGTTCATGTGGAAACAGATAGAGACCTGCTGCTCCACCTGGACTGTCACAAGTCCATGGGGCCAGATGGGATCCACCCAAAGGTGCTGAGGGAGTTGGCAAATCTGATTGCTGTGTTGTTTTCCATCATCTATCAGTGGTCAAGGTCATCCGGAAAGGTCCTGGACGACTGGAGACCTGCTAATGCGATGCCCATCTATAAGAAGGGTCGTAAGGAGGACCTGGTGAACTACAGGCCTGTCAGCCTGACCTTGGTGCCAGGAAAGGTGATGGAACAGGTCATCTTGAATGCAACCAAACAGCATATGTGGGACAACCTGGGGACCAGGCCCAGTCAGCATAGGTTCATGGAAGGCAAGTCCTCCTGCCTGACCAACCTCATCTCCTTTTATGACCGGGTGACCCACCCGGTGGATGAGGGAAAGGCTGTTGATGTAGTCTACCCAGACTTCAGTAAAGCCAGCTGGGCCCACAGAGTGGTGGTGAATGGAGTGAAATCCAGGTGGCAACCAGTCACCGGTGGTGTTCCCCAGGGGTCAGTGTTGGGGCCCATCCTCTTTAATATCTTTATTGATGATTTGGATGAGGGAATTCAGTGTACCCTCAGTAACTCTGCAGATGACACCAAGCAGGGGAAAAGTGTTGACCTTCCAGAGGGTAGGAAGGCTCTGCAGAGGGACTGGGAAAGGTTGGATCGATGGGCAGAGGCCAATGGGATGAGGTTCAACATGACTAAGTGCCAAGTCCTGCACTTTGGTCACAACAACCCAATGCAGCGCTATGGGCTTGGGGAAGAGTGGCTGGAAAGCTGTGCAAAGGAAAAGGATCTGGGGGTGTTTTTGATGCTTGCCTGAATATGAGCCAGCAGTGTGTCCAGGTGGTCAAGAAGGCCAATGGCATCCTGGCTGGTATCAGGAATATTGTATCCAGCAGGTCCAAGAAGGTGTTAGTCCCCCTGTACTCTGCTCTAGTGAGGCTGCACCTTGAGTACTGTGTTCAGTTTTGGGCCCCACACTACAAGAAGGACATTGAGGCCCTGGAGCGTGTTCAGAGAAGGGCTATGAAGTTGGTGAAAGCTCTGGAGCACAAGTCCTGTGAGGAGTGGCTGAGGGAACTGGGGGTGTTTAGTCTGGAGAAGAGGAGGCTCAGGGGAGACCTCATTGCTCTCTACAACTACCTGAAAGGAAGGTGTGGGGAGCTGGGGGTCAGCCTCTTCTAGCAGATAACTGGTGATGGGACTAGAGGGAATGGCCTCAAGTTGCGCCAGGGGAGGTTCAGGTTAGAAATTAGGAGACATTTCTCCTCAGAAAGAGTAGTCAGGCATTGGAACGGGTTCCCCAGGGAGGTGGTGGAATCCCCATCCCTTGGTGTGTTTAAGGAAAGGTTGGATGTGATAATTAGGGACATGGTTTAGTGGGTGACATTGGTAGTAGGGGAATGGTTGGACCAGATGACCTTGGAGGTCTTTTCTAACCTTATTGATTCTATGATTCTCATCAATCAATACCCCCAGGTCCTTCTCCTCAGGGCTGCTCTTAAACCATTCTCTGTCCAGCTTGTATTTGTACTTGGGATTGCCCAGACCATATGCAGGACCTTGCACTTGGCCTTGTTGAACCTCATGAGGTTTGCAGAGACTCACCTCTCAAGCCTGTGCGGGTACCTCTGGATGACATCCCTTCCCTCCAGCATGTCGACTGCACCACACAGCTTGGTGTCATTGGCAAACTTGCTGAGGGTGCACTTCATTTCACTGTCCATTTCACTGACAAAGATATTAAGCATCCAGTCCCAGTACAAAGAAATGCAAATCTTGCAAAGGTTTGTGTAATTTTACCTAGTATTTTTGTGTAACTAAAAAAATATTGAGTTGCCTATAGCTGCACAGCTCCTCCTCTTCCTTTCTTATGGTTATATGTTACAACCTCAGTCAAAAAGCTTCATTCATTTATCTGTGACATTTTAATTAAGAATCTTGACAAATTAGGCAATCCTTCCTAAAGATAGACAACACATTTTTTTAATTGAATAATAAATAATTCTAGACAATTAGCTCATTTAGATATTTGAGTTAGATGCTTAAAGTCAGGCAGAAAAAATACATTTATTTATTGACGATATTTCAAAAGATTTATCCATCCTCCATGCATTTTCAAAATATAGCCAATAATGTTTTAGAGGTTGCTTAGGTTGCTTCTCTAATGAATCCAGAGTGAATTTCACCAGGTTCAGCTGACCTGAAGATATCTAGATCTTCTTCTATCTTGATTTTAATACCTCTCATATTTTATTACATTAAATATTATGCTAAATTTTACTGGTACTTCATGTAAAAGTGACATTAAACAATTCATTCTTCATATTATCCTCCATTGACAGCTTTCTTTACTGAGTAGTAAACCAGGTCTTTTGTAATCATTTCATAACAATATGCTCATTCTTTCTCATTATACTTTATAGACCTTTCTACTTATATACTATTTTGTGCTTTGTATTTCTTATTTTTGTCCCTAGAGGCCTTCTTCTGCAGTTATCTGAAGTTTTTTGACCTACATTCCTATACGCTTCCTTCAATAATTGTAATAACTGAGAAGCTGATGGTTTAAACAAGTTAACCATTTAAAATATTTTCTATCATTTCTCCACATAAGGATGAATAGTGTTTGTACATTAATAATATAATATTCTTCAGGAAGTGCCTGAATTATAATAATACTAAAATGCCACCAACAAAATATGGAATGGAATGAAAAGTCATGGATGAGATTTTGGTTGTAGCAATGTGAACCCTTACAGAAGGATAGAGAAATTACAGAGAAAAAAAAATAAAGAAAAAAATAAATAAAGAAAAAAAAAGTATACTAAAATTTCAAAGCCTCGAGCATTCAGTTCAGAAAGGCTGCTTCCAGGCAAACTTAGATTTCTCACCAGGAGTGGCTCATATATATACTTCATAAATATTTCATTCCTGCTATTCTGTCTGTTCAATCCATCTCTTGCTAATGAAACAGTTGTTTTTGAAAGCTTGTCTATTTATATCCAGCTACTTCTCATGCACAGACTGCTTGATATATAGAGATAAAAGAGACATAAATATAGATGTACATTGATCTCATTTTGACTGCAGTTACATCTGGTATTACTAGAGTAACTCTAAATCTAAAGATACATTAGTATCAAGCCAATGCATTTGAAATCAGTTTTAGATGTGGACTGTTATGATGCTGAAGCGTTTGTCCATCATGCTGAATATCCTTATAAATAGAGCATTAGGAATACAATATGCAATCTGGTAAAGAACATTCATTAATAACATTTATTATACTTTACTGAAAAAGTTGTTTTGGCATAATGTTTTGGTATTGCTTCAAGATTTTAATGTCTATGTCCTTTAAAGGAGCTCAGGTGCTTAAAGGTACTGTCATTTTTCTTAAGTTGTTTCTCTACATAAGACTTCTGACATAAAACATTATGATGTCCTAGGTATTATCTAATCTTTTGTTCTTCTTATATTACATGATCAAAGACACTATGATACTGATTATGAGAGTAACTTGAGCTCTGTTTTATTTCACTCAAGTACAGAAAATGTCTTTTAAAATGTGCCTGGTTTCAAAATCTGAGGAAAGGTGAGGTCAGTGCTTCCAAACTACCTCGATTTTCAAAAAAAAAAAAGAAAAAAAAAAGAAAAAAAAAAAAGAAAATTCTTCCCAAATGGCATGAAATTATAATCTGGACCTTGACATTCCAATTAACACAGAAGTGGAAGAGCTAAGTCTCCTCTCAGAAATTCATGTCTGGAGACCGTGTTAGACACATTTTCAAGACGGTATAAATCTACCCATCTGTCTAAAATCTTAATCTCTATGGCAATAGACATTTCCCAGACATTTGCAATTCTTTGGCTTGTGTAAAGTAGAAAATCAGATCATAGTAGTCTCTCTTAACCTTAAAAATTATTAAAGTAGTTTAAAAATTAGAAATAATAGCAGTAAAGATTAGGTCAGACCTTTTCCATGAAATGGAATCATAATACAACACTGAAAAGAAATAAAACCAAGTGCAACTTCTCAGAAGCTATGCAGACTGGTATAAATGATTCCAGGTGTAATCAACTGTAAACAGTGGAAAGATGAGATTTGCATACTATTGTTTTGTTGTTGTTGTTGTTGTTGTTTTTTTTTTGGGGGGGGGGGGGGAAGAGAATGGTTTATTTCAATTCAAGTGGAAAAATAAAAGGAATTAGCAAAATGAAAATACCCATAATAGGGCCTAAAACTCAGAAAGGAATAGGTACCCAGGCACCTCAAGACCACTTCAGAAACTTACTTTTAGCACTTACATCATTCATCCAAAAGACAGGGAGGTCTGAGTACTGGGCTATACCTTCAAGATTTCTTTACATTATGTTGCATTTACAGTGAGTTTTACATCAGAGTATCATGAAATAAAAGCAGGAGAGGAAAAAAAGAAAGGAGAAAATATCAACAGCAACAAAAACCACCCACAAAGACATGCCTAAAAGCTAGTCTAATTAACATTTCCTCTCTGGCAAAAAAAGGTCAGGCTGACAGACCTGTAGTTCCCCAGTTCCCTCTTATGACCCTTCTTATAGATGGGCGTATATATATATATATGGGCATCAATACGTAGATGGGGTGGCCCAGCAATCACATCCACCAATTCCCTCAGCACCCTCAGGTGGATCCCATCTGGCCTCACGGGCTTGTGACAGTCCAGGTGGAGCAGCAGGTCTCTAACTGTTTCCACCTGAACTGCGTGGGCTTTCTTCTCCCCATTCCACACTTCCAGTTTGGGAGGCTGAATACTCAAGGATAAGCAGTCTGGCTAGTAAAGACAGATGCAAAGAAGGCATTAAGAACATCAGCCTTTCCTTATCCTCAGTAGTTATGTTCCCCTCTATGTCTAGTAAAGGATGGAGATTCTCTTTGGCTCTCCTCTTGACATTAACATATTTATAAAAACTTTTTTTGTTATCCTTAACCATAGTGGCCAGGTTGAGCTCGTGCTGGGATTTAGCCTTCCTGATTTTTTCTCTGCATATGCTGGCAACTTCCTTGTACTCTCCCTGAGTTGCCTGTCCTTTCTTCCACCAGACATAAACTCTCTTTTTCTCCTGGACACTCAGCAAAAGTTCCCTGTTCAGCCATGCCAGTCTTCCTCCTCAACGGGTCATCTTACAGCACACGGGGACAGCCTGCTCTTGCACCTTTAAGACTTCCTTCTTGAGGAGCACCCAGACTTCCTAGACCCCTCTACCCTTCAGGACTGACTCCCAAGGGACCCTCCCTATCAGTGTCCTGAACAGCTCAGTCTGCTTTCCAGAAGTCCAAGGTAGCAGTTTTGCTGAAAGCCCTCCTGACTTCACCAAGTATACTGAACTCTACCATTTCGTGGTCACTCTGCCCAAGACTCCCTACCACCACGTCTTCCACCAGTCCTTCTCTGTTTGTGAACAGCAGGTCTAGCAGGGCACCCCCTCTGGCAGGCTCACTAACAAGCTGAGCCAGGAGGCTGTCTTCCACGCGCTCCAGGAACCACCTAGACTGCTTCCTCAGGACTGTATTGTATTTCCAGCATATGTCCAGGAAGTTGAAGTCCTCCATGAGGACAAGCACTGGTGATTGCATGACTTCCATAATCTGCTTATAGAACGCCTCATCTGTCTCTTCATCCTGGTTTGGCAGTCTATAACAGACCCCCACCAGGATGTCCACCTTGTTGGCCATCCCCCAGATCCTTATCTACAGGGACTCTACCTTATCATTCCCAACCCTGAGCTCAACAATATCGAAACACTCTCTAATATAGAGAGCCACACCACTGCTACCCTTTGTTGCCTGTCCTTCTGAAGAGCTTGTAGCCATCCATTGCAGCACTCCAGTTGTGGGAGTGGTCCCACCCCATTTCAGTGATAGCAACCAGGCCATAGTTTGCCTGCTGCAAAATGGCTTCCAGCACCTCCTGTTTGTTGCCCGTGCTGCGTGTATTGGTATAGATGCACTTCAGTTGTGCCATTGCCCTCACCCCCAGCCCTGGGATTGCACCCCCAGGCTCATCTCTATGGAGCCTCATTTCATCCCCATCTCCCCCAGTTCCTAGTTTAAAGCCCTTTCGATGAGACCTGCCACCTCCTGGGCTTGAATCTGTTTCTCCCTTTGAAACAGGTGTGACCCATCTTTAGCCATCAGGCCAGGTGCTTAGTAAACCTCCCCATGATCAAAAAAAAAATAAAAATTAAAAAAAATAATATTGTGATGTCACCAATCTCTCAGCCATGTATTGATTAGCTGGGCTTTCCAGATCTGCTCAGTATCCCTCCCTGCCACTGAAGGTATAGAGGAAAACACCACCTGTGTTGCCACTCCATCCACTAATCACCTCAAACCCCTAGAGTCCCCTTCTGATAGCCTTCAGGCTTCTCTATCAGAGATTTCATCGCTGCCAGCCTGAATTATCTATCACTAAGGGGTAAAAACTTTCTAAATCACTAAGGGATAAAAACTAAGGGGTAAAAACTTTCCAAACTGAACTTCCCCTTGCACAACTTGAGGCCATTCTGTCTTGTCCTATTGCTAGTTATCTGTGAGAAGAGGCCTATCCCCAGCTCCCCGCAACTTCATTTCAGGCAGTTGTAGAGAACAATGAGGTCTCCCCTGAGCCTCCTCTTCTCCAGACTAACCAACCCCAGTTCCCTCAGCTGCTCCTCATAGGACTTGTTTTCCAGGCCCTTCACCAGCTTCGTAGCCCTTCTCTGGACATGCTCCAGGGTCTCAATGTCCTTCTTGTAGTGTGGGGCCCAAAACTGAACACAGTACTCAAGGTGCAGCCTCACTAGAGCAGAGTACAGGGGGACTAACACCTTCTTGGACCTGCTGGATACAATATTTTTGATAAAAGCCAGGATGTTGTTGGTTTTCTTGACCACCTGGGCACACTGCCGTCTCATGTTCAGGCGAGTACATCAACCAACACACCCAGATCCTTTTCCTCTGCACAGCTTTCCAGCCACTCTTCCCCAAGCCCATAGTGCTGCATTGGGTTGTTGTGACCAAAGTGCAGGACTTGGCACTTAGTCATATTGAACCTCATCCCATTGGCCTCTGCCCATCTATCTAACCTTTCCCGGTCCCTCTGCAGGGCCTTTCTACCCTCCGGTATATCAAGACTTCCCACCAACTTGGTGTCATCTGTAAACTGGGGGTGCTTGATCCTGTATTTACAAGATTATCAGGGAGGAAGAGGAGTTCAGACAGACTCCTATACCTGTCATCCCTTCCCCACGCCAGCACTTGGAATTATGTACAGGGTTTGCATAACTCTTTCCAAAAGTGCCTGGCTCTCTCTGAGGGATCTATGTGCGGTGTCCTTTGCCTAATTTTAGATGTAGTTTGTGGAGAGGTCTGACCTAATCTGGTTTTCTGGCACTCTCTATAGCCAGCTGAGGAGATGCTGCCAGGTGGGTGGCATCTTTCCTAGTATCCTTCCTCAGCTAGGGTTATATGGGGCTAGTGGGTAAATCGCCTGTGGGCTGGCTATTCCTCACTGAAGAACTCTTCCTAGACTAATTCCAGCCCAAACTTGCATAGTCTAACAGGAGTTCTCCAGCAATTTTTAAAATATTTTTTTTATTATTTTTTATTTTTTTTAACATCTGAGTTGGACAATCCCATTAGGCACTCTGAATCTCACTTTGTTTGTCCTTAACCCAACCACACCAGTTAATAATTCAGTGGCATATTCCTGAACTGTCGGATATTACTTACAACTTAGATGAAAAAAAAACAAAAAACAAACAAACAAAAAAAACCCTCTCTTATTAGATTTGTATTCATTGATTATCAGCTCTTTTTATGCAGTCATTTAGCCCACTTGAATTCTAGATTTCTTAAGTGTGAATCTACATGCTTTTATAAACCCACGTTTGCTACAGCATCCCTTGGCAATGTAATTAAATGACCCATATGTCCCAGAGCATGTACCTCAAATTCCATTTTTTCATGTTCTGAATACATATGGCTATAAATTCAACTCCAGTAAGCAGACTTGCCTTTCACCTTGAGCACATACCCTTTATTTAACTACATATATTCCAGACTTTATTTAAATGAAAACAAACAAACAAGCTAACTTTGTTCCTTAAGATCTGCTTTGTATTCATGGGCTATGCAAGGAAAACCATACAGGAAAAAAGTGTATGCTTTCACCTTCTTATGAACCCTTCAGAAAACAGTAACACAATCACTTATTTATAAAGCCAGAGAATTTTTTTTCATGGGACCTCAGAGTTTGAATGTGTTGTGCTGCAGTTAAGAGCAAAAATAATTATGTTAGGGACCTCAGGTTAGCTAAACATTTATTTTTTTTCTTGTTTACTTGTGAGTATGAATGCGAAGGAAAGAGTTACTATGTATGGCATTTCTTTGTTATTTGTGATACAAAACAAAACCTGATAAAGTCAAAAGAATTATTTACCTTCATGCCTATGGGATCAGGGTCACAAAACCAACAAAAGAGTGTGGTCCAGATCTAAAAAGTTGCTTAGGAGAATAGAACTGCTTTTAATGTCTAAATGCCTTGAATACCTAAATTTCTGAAAGGATTTGAGACACTAAAATAGAAGCTTTATATCTGCATAGTTGTAGTGACCTAACTCTGACTTCCCTGTGACTATCATCAGTCACCACTGATATAGTTCATACATACTCTTATAGGAAGTAGCAAACAATTTTGTTTTATGTAAATTTATAAAGGACATGATAATATCATCCTCCATCTTAAGAAAATCAGAAACTTAAAGAGAAAAACATGGATATTACTACTACTACTGCCAATGCATTTGTAACTTAGCCTTGGTAGAGGCTGCAATAATGCTGTGGGTGTTTAAACACTTGTTTACTGTCTTTTTTTACATTCCAAGCCTCTTCAGGTAGAGTAAGGGCATGATACATTTCCTATTTGAACACTTCTATTAAAAGGAGTGTTGAAGAAATTGGCTATAATCTGAGTGGTTGAATCAATACATGGTTCATGTCAATGGATCCCACTTGGAACGCAACTCCTGATTCTAGCAAAAGGAGTATCAGAAGTGTTTGAATCCCTCCCAAATCTGCAATAAATAATTCATGGTTATTAGAGGATTCATTCTTTCCTTGTCCACTGTGTCATTCTGTTGTGCAATGTGTTGAAACTTGTCTCAAATATAAAACCTTGACATAAGCAAAAAGCAGACAAAGTAAGAGAAAATAGAGTTCAATTGCTTGAGGACACAATTGGATTCAAATTTTGATTATAGATCACCCTCTAACTCTCACAGTAGTGTTAGACTCACATTTCACAGAGGCATTGGCTCAATGGGGCTGTCAATTTTAAAGAAAATAATACAAAGAGTATTATTGAGGCTAGCAATCGGACACCTGCCAAAAAGATATTTGGAAAGCAAAATCACTTCTGAGACATTATGGGAATGCTTTGAAAACAACATGAAAGACAGTAACACTAAATCTCAGTTTTTAACTACTAGTATCTAAAGAGATAATGACTAGCTTGCAAAGCTGGATGGCTTACTGAGAAGGAGGATTCTTAGATTTCCAAGTAATTAAACTATGGAACTTTTATAGCCTTAGCCAGTGTCAGTTGAGGTTTCTTAAAACAACTTTTAATTAAAACTCGGGTTTTAACCTTAAAAATTGAGTACATTCTTTTCACAGCATTTTAGTTACAGTAGAAGGGGACACATTGTAGTGCAGAAGACAAAGATAATCAGACCCTTACCTGTCCAGTATGTGATGGCCAATTCAGATGCTTCAATAACTTTTCAAATTGTTTATTCGTGAGATGCATGGAACTACATCTTCTTAAGGTTTCTTTCTTCAAACAAAGAAGTCTGTATTCTTCCACTAGCTTTCTGGTCATCTTCACTAAATATGGTATTAATAACTGGTGAGTCATCTGTGTGGATGAACAAGTGCAGGGGAGAGAAAAGGGAAGAGAAATAAAGCCACTGAACTTCATTCAGGTTCCTTTTCCAGTCTTTCACTTCTTCTTTTCTGTGCCCATAATTGTGCTGATATTGATGCATACAGTTGTAAGACATTTGACTATGTGAATAAAGTTTCCTATGTGATCACATACCCCAGAATCTCCCAAAATAAAATAATAATAATAGTAATATCATCTACAATTATTTGTATATTTACATTGACAACTCTGACTGCTTATCATTGAAATGAAATGTAAAAAGGGCAAGATAGAGCTGAGAATATGTATATTGTTCATTCAGTCTCAGGAAGTACCAATTTAGATGTGTCTTTTGTCAGTAACAACTTAAAAAATAGGATGCATCATAACAGCTCACAATGGGCATGGTGGAGCTCATGGAAGATTCAAATAAATATATTCCTGAAGCTTGTCCAGAATGCAGGATGTATTAGGCCAGAGTTATTAGACCAGAATAACCACAGCTAAATTTAAGGACCTGAGATCCCTGGTTTAGAACAGAGACAATATCTGCCCATCAAGGTGAAACCACCAGAGTGCTAGGTAAACTAAGCCATTTTTTGGGATTGCTTATGAGGGTCTTCAAACAGGAATGTTAGCTCAGGTGAGGCATACACTGTTGCAACAAATTTCCCAGTTTTCTTGTCTTATCATTCTTATGTTTGCATCGTGGAATAATGGAAGTTTGTCTCTCAGCAAGAACTGCTTTGCTCTCCAGATCTGCTTTTGCCATAGTGCACTGCTTGCAGTATATCACCTCTCTCTCTTCAGGACCTTAAAAAGTAAAGCAAGACACCTTTCCAATTAGAAATAAAGGATCTAAAGGGACTAGTTCCCTAACTTAAGCTTTTCAGTGAAGTAAGCTAAACTACTCATGTGGTTCGTATGTCATATTTGAAGAAATCTGCAGAGTGATTTAGTGGCTATTTGCCCAAATCAGAAAGGCCTTTGACTGAGCCTGGAAGCCAGTTTCTATTGCTTGATTCATTAAATTAGATAGGGCTTAGAATTCTGAACACAAAGCCTATTCTGGCAACTATTCCACATAACTTATGTTACTGAGCCACTTCAAATATGTTTGGATTGCCTGCTGAAACTAAATATTGCTGCTACAGTACTAATAAGGACCAATTTCAGATCAGTATGTTCACCGAGAAACTATAAAACAGGGAACAGATCTCACCTTTGTTACCCTTTTCATAGGGCCAATTACCCTGCTGCAAACTGGTATTTTTCTTAGACTGCTCATAAACAACAACAACAACAACAACAACAACAGCAACAACAACAATAATAATAATAATAGTTATTACTATTATTACTATTATTATTATTATTATTATTATTATTATTAGATCTGTGTTTCTCTATAATTTGTTTAAATGTCTTCTTCTGGACCACTATACTAGCAATTCTGATATATTATTAAAATCAAATATTAGATTTATTTTCATGTAGTTTTGTTCTCTTTGAAATGCATAACCCTTTTAATAATGTATTATGTGCTTAGGCCTTATTTGTGCAGTAAGACTCGTGAAAATGACACCTTTGGAGCATATACAGGTGCAAATGTATTTCACTGCCATCCTGAAAATAAATACAACCCAGACTTCTTCTGAAGAAACTCTTTAATTATGCATTGCATTTTATCTCATTATTTGTTTAAACATGCGTAGTTTTTGCAGAGCTGACATTGAACCAGCAGTTTCTGTTTTCATGTCCTGAAGGAACTGATAATTCCAAAACACTTGGGAGGTTTATGAACTGAAGCAGACAAATTTTCTGAGTATCCTTCAAGGACCACACCAATTTATTAGCATGACTTTGTGACTTTTTAAAAATTAAGGACAAAACAATAAGTTTTCTCATCCATCTACTGAGACAGAAATTGCATTTTCATCATCTCTTGTAATACTTTTTATGTCATATCCTTTTTATTGATCATAGACTACAATTGCAGGGGAGGTTTCTTAGAAAGATTTATGAAATATTCAAATATGATATCATAATCTGTTATAAATATATATATATATATATTCCCTTGCTTTCTTTGATTTACATCTTTTTTTAAATGTATGTAACTACTGTTTCTGAGCCCAATCCTCAGATGATAAAAAGCAGTCAATCAGCCAGAGCTATGCAACAGAAACAAAGTAATAGTATTTTTTATGTACTGATGAACCAATTCCATTTTCCACCATTCTGAGAGTTTTGTCTCATGTGCTTACTTATTCTACTTGCTAACCAAAGTCTGTCATCCTCTCCATTAGGTTCATTGACTGGGAGCTCTGAAGCTTTGTTGTGATCTGTGAACTACATTGAACAGAGGTCGTCTTATGGTTAACAAAATCAGTTGTTTATCCTGATCTCCATCCTTTACTGGATGCAGGGGGGAACATGACTACTGAGGGTAAAGAAAAGGCTGAGGTTCTTAATGCCTTCTTTACATCTGTCTTTACTAGTCAGGCCACTTATCCTCAGAGTACTCAGCCTCCTGAACTGGAAGGGGGTGCTGAACTGGGGGTGGGGAGTCCACAGTTCAGGTGGAAACAGTTAGAGACCTGCTGCTCCACCTGGACTGTCACAAGTCCATGGGGCCAGATGGGATCCACCTGAGGGTGCTGAGGGAATTGGTGGATGTGATTGCTGGGCTGCCCCATCTTTTTGAAGACAAAAAGAGTTTTTTCCACTTAGTTAACATTTTATTCTCAGGGTAACATTGTTAAGGACCCTACTAACAGGTTATTGTCCAGATTTACCCTGGAAATTTGGAATCTCCTATCCTTTCCCTTAATTACCATTTTTGTCACTGTCAGGTGTACACTTACACTACGCATTTGTTTTCCACATCAGCTATGTGTGGACTTTGCACTTGACTCTGTAGTAAAATTCAAGTCGAGTCAAAAGACTGATGTTGAGCTGAACAGGAAAAGCTCTTCAAATATATGAAATAACTGCGAAGACAATGCAAGAAATTAGTACAGGGTACATTACTTTTTATAGCAAAATTTTCAGAATGGTGCAAATTCTTTTAAGATTGATTATAGGAGCACTTTCAAAAGCAGCAAGACCAGGTAGTTATCCACTCCTCACTGAAAATTAATGGGGCTTTGTTACACAAGTCTACTTTTTACCGTCAGGAACTTCAACAGTGTCACTTTTTGCAGTTTTCCACCTGTTTGTCAGTTACAAGTTTCAGTTACCGTGTTGATTTTTTTTTCTAACCTTGCTTCTAGAATAATCTTATCATTGAAATTCTATTCAGATAAAAACAAATAAATATTTTTTATCCCATTGAAGCCTTTTACTGAAAGCAAAATTAAAGGGGAAGAGAGAGAGAAAGAGAGAACAAAAAATACAACAACAAATCAAATAAATAAATAAATAACAAAATATTATTTTTTCATAATGATTTAGCTTAAGTAATAAAGGAGATTTGGGGAGGGTGTTCACATTGTCTGAATTCTCATGCTTGATCATAACTTTTTTTTTTTTAAAGAATTCAAAACTATTTATTTTAATTTTTATGCAGCTTCAAGATAACCAAAACAAGATTATATGATCGGATACAGCATAAGAGGCAGAACACTCACAGATCAGCTCATATGATTGTTCTTGCTAATGTAGCCTTGCAAACCTCTTGGACATTTGGACGACTGCCATTGTGGTTGTTTTCTCCTGATGCAGTGCCATAAGTAGTTTATTCTGGCTATCTGTCATACTATCTCTTTCATCTGTCTTGTGACACCTGTAATAGAGATCAGTATGTTCATGTTATTGCTTTTGACAGTCTTTATTCTTTTAAATTACTTCAGTGGTCTTCTAGCTCATCCGTAGCATGTCTGTTTCCTGTTTCCTGTCAGCATGCTATGTCAAAATATCTATCAGGACTCTCACTACTCAGAAAGAAAGGCATTGCAAATGTAAAAATCCACATCTGTTACTTATGTATATTTGTTTTCCAACATCACGGAAAACCGTCTCCTTAGCAGAAGTTCCATCAGGTCAGAAGTTGGTGCCTGAAAGAAGGAGCTATGAGTACTGTCTTTCAATACTTCTCCCAAATGTGATCAATGATTTAAAACAAACAAACAAACAAACAAACAATGACAACAACAAACAACAACAAAAAACAGACCTCTTCCTGCTTTTAGAACACTCTAAATACACTTTTGACAATTGTAAAGAGTGTCATTGGGTATCATACTTTCTCTAGCTGTAAGCCATTTTGAATAGATAAGTAAGTATCTGAATATTGTTTTTCTGAAGTTTTGAACATTACTTTTCCAAATCCTATACAAATGGTTGTTCGCTCAGTCATTCTTACTGTACTAATGATATTTAATTGCAGAATAAATTAAGTATGAAACATGGTCAGAACTCCGAGAAAGAATATCCAAGTACTGTGGATATAGTCCAAGTACTCACCCAGCATCCTTAAGTCTTTGTATAGTCTGTCATTTGGTATTCAAAACACTTGGAGTACAAAAATAAAAGGTGAAAAATGTTTTTAAATGTCAGCTTTTCCAGTGTTTGAGGCCAGGCATAATTAGACACCAAGCCTCCCACATCTAAGTTAATTATCCTAACCAGGCTCAACACGGCAAAAGGAGTGATATGCCTTTGAGATATGTGGGAGAGCCAGCAAGAATTCAGGGCATTTAGGATCTGAGCAAGGATTTCAAGAAAACCTGCTGAGTAATATCCATGCATGGGAAGTTGCTAACTTAGGTTCTCCAGGGTCCCTTACTAATCAACAGAGAGATATAATACTTTTAGGCCATGATGCATTTGACCTACTTTATTTGCCTACCCAGAATGAAATAAATAACACCCCAGATTTTAATGACTATTGGTTTCACATTAATCTGTACTGACTATAAGGTTTCGGTGTGAAAAGCCCAGATATAAATGCAAATGAATGTACATTCAGTCAAATGACTCAATTCAGGTGTGTTTTAAGTTGCTATATTAAACAGAAGACATAAGGACTCAGATTCACAAGCACGCATTCTTCTTGTTAATTTTAGCCAATGGAAAGTTGCCTTCAGAACACGATTGATTGCAACAACTCATATAGAACACTTTAAAACCATTGGTTGCTATTTAATTTGTTGGCAACAGCTACTTGATAATGACAAGAGGAAAATATTCTGGTGCATTTAAATGTTTTCATTAAGTAATTTTGTCTTCTATGTAGTAATTTCTAGGCTAAAAAGTTTTCATAATAAAACATTTCCATATGAAATTAATAAAAACTTCTTTCTTATGTAGAATTCAATAGACCTACATGTCTTATATTAGGAAAATCCTAACTTGTTTAATCTAAGCAAACGTGCTCCAAATTAACTGCAGACTCAGTTGAGTAAATCTTTTCAATAATTGCTAGGATTTTCAAATCATATTTTGATCCCATGCAAGTTCATGAGATAGAAAATGCTACAATTTAATTAGGACATTCTTGTAGTTTTACAGATACTTTGTTCTGTTATGTAAATATCAATGGATCAAATTATATTTTCTTCTCATTCAAATCAGGGAAGTCTAGACTCTAGAACATTTGGATAAAATATACTTTGTTTTGTTTTGTTTTTTCTCTGTAGAAAACTCATTTTCCATTTTGATTTTTTCCTGCAGTATTTTAGCTTGCCTGTGTGTGAAAATGAAATTGAAGCTCATATCTAATTTTTCCATTCTTCTGTTTGGACTGAGTGTGTTAATGACCATGTCTCCTGGTGCAGATGAATCCTTTGACCTGGAGCACGTTATAGTGTAGTAAAGGAGAATGTTCATGCAGAAGAACAGAGTGAGTTAAGCAATGAAATCTACAGAAGAGCTGTACATATCAGGATTACGTGTTTTGGTTCTTTATTTGGGAAACCAATATTTTTTGTTTTGTTTTGTTTTGTTTCTTTACAAAGACTTTACTAGGTGTAGTGGACAACATCTAATGAACCTCAATGAAGATCAATAAACAGCAACCACGTGTATACATATTATCAGTCTAAACTAATGTAATGGGGAAAATTAGTAAAGTTATACGGCAGTCTTTCTACTAGAGACATAGAGACAGACAGAAATTTTCAAAGTGAGTGACACTTCATTGTTTTAAAAAAAAAAAAAAAAAGTTTGTTTAAAAAAGAAGATGGAATGTCTCCATCTGGGCAAACTGTCAAAAAATCCTGACTGTCACTCTGGCAGTTTCTAGATGATAAAATAACAGCCTTCAGGCTTGTCAGATCTAGTCTCTAGACAATAGGCAGCACTGAGGCCCTGGAAGTCTTAGCTGGACTTCAGGGAATTTTGGATTGAGATGTTACTTGCTCAGGGACCAGATCAGCCTCTTAAGTTTTGATTCTAGACGGGTTTTCAGGGGTTTGGGCTTATGGGAGAAGGTTACTGCTACCTTCATTTAAATTTTGGATGGTCTCAATTTGGGGATCTGCTGTTTGCACAGTCTGAAATATTTCTTAACAGTGACAACAGAGAAGGACTACAGAAGTCAAGAAAAAAAGGAAAGATCTTTAAAAGTAAAGCCAATGATACCTCTCCTTACACAGTCAATAAAAATAGAAACATTGAAAATTTTAATTGAAAAAAATATTGAACTAGTATTAATGAAAAGTAACAACTTTGGGGACTTGAATCCTAATTGTACTAAGGCAATGATAGTATTTTAATTGACTCTAGAAGAACATTGATTTAGACTTCAGATGTTATTTCAGATAATCTTTCCTTATTCATGATACCTTCCATCATTCAAAGCACCACCTTATTTGTCATACACCATTACCAGATTGCAAACGACTCTCAAAAGAATGGTAATCTACTGTCCATATCAGTATCTACTTCTGTTATTCTTAATTCTCTATCTTCAAATATTGCAAACCATTGTAATCTTTTTGTTGCAGTTTATTATGAACAATACTACACCTAAATATGAAACATGCCACTGAAAAAAGTGTCTTTTTACTCACTCCAGAACACACTTCCAGAAAGAAATTAGAGTTCAATTCTTTGTCTAAAACTCATTTGAAAGACGGTATCTACATGGAAATGTAGGTATTTGGGGCTAGATCCACAGAGGAACTTAAGCAAGAAGAGCTTTTTTTAAGTGGCTTATAGCATGCATTTCCTTTGAAACCCACTTGAATTTACATTGGTATGAATTAATAATTGTTGGCTTGCAAAATGAGAGCAGAGAGGAAGAGTGGTAGCCAGAAGAGGGAGAAAGTATGTGATTCTGTAATGTAAGGGTAAGTTATTAAGATAAAATCTTCACATTTTTGTACCAATGAATATTTAAACTGTTTTTTTTTTTTTTGGTGTCAAAAAAAAATCCAACAAGAGACATTTCAGAAGTCTCAAATAGTTCATACTCTGTGGATTAAACTGTTAGCCTGGAACATTTGAAATTTGGGTTCTAATTCCTGTTCCAAGACAGGTGGTATGGGTATTTGAAGTACAGGACAAATTTAAATACCTTCTAAATATACCTCCTCTTTCTCTTATGAACAATTAAAGTACAATGAAGTGGAGACCATGTAGCAGGTAGTCATTCTCTCTTTTATTTTTTTTGGTGTGTGTTTATGTTTTCATTATTTTTCTGTGGAAATGATCAATATGCTTAGGTTTCCAATGGAACAAAAAGTTCATAACTGATAGCCTAAATGAAGTAAGGTGCCATCATTGACCAGGAGCTTCCATACATCTGTGAGGGAAAAAGGTCAGGGTATTTAGAGTTGGCTACTTAAAGGGCAATATGAGACCTGAAAGAAGCTTCCTTCACAGGAGGGAGTCCTTGGTTTCAGTTTTACTTCTGGATGCTGAAGGGCAGGCTGTTCAAACACCTTCTCCCAATTTACCGGTCTTCATTACACCAGTACTGAATACTCATTTCTCATAATGTTGTTATACTGTAAGTGCTCAGCACTCCTGAAAAGTAAATTAATTCTGTTTAAGTGTCTTAGCTTAGACTCTGAACTTTCAAAACATTGGCTTATGTCACTATGTATTTTATTTTAATTACTTTTTTTTATTTTAATTACAATGGCAATACTAAAACAGAGCATAAAAAAGTATGCATTTTCATTTTGGCTTATTTAATCTCTAATCTCATACATTGCAGGTTTTAAAATTGGGTACTGGGAAAAAAATAATTTTGCTTTGTAAGAAATAATCCCCTTCATAAATTATTGACTAACCTTCCTGTATAAAAGCAAGACTCTCACGTCATCTTTTTTTTTTTTGGGGGGGGGGGAGAGGGGGTGGTATTACTCATAAATAGATGGGATAAACTAAAAAATTCTAAACTATAAATCTTTAAGGTCAAGTACAGGGAGTGGTTTATTCTGAACATGATTCAAATGATTTCTCAGTGTGTTTCTTTGTTCTTTAGCTCTTTAAAGCCCGACCTATCAGTAATTAAAAGTATGTGCCTAATGTGTATTTACACCCGCTGTATTTGGAAGGTGTAACCTAGTACATTTTCTTAGCTGTTTGAACTGTTGATACTCTAAAGCAAACAATAGAAGTTCACATTCTTTCTGTTGTATTGAACAACTGTTAGGTGTCAAATTACCCTCCGGCATTTTTGCTTTAACAATAAAATTAAGAGTCCATTTTCCATCCCCTTAACAAAGTAAGTTCTTTACTCTTAAGAAATATAGGCAGAAATTTTGCCAATATTCCTCCCCTAGCATGAATATGCATCTTGATAATACACAAAGTCAAATTAAAATGCAGAAGAAAAAACTGTTGTAAGGCTACTAATGCCTAACCTTCAGAAGCAGGAGGTGAAAGCTATACGTCTGGCAGTCTCTTTCCACACAGGGCAACTGACACACATTGGACTTCATGAGAAGCTGATGCAATGCACATTGGCAGTCCCTCAAAAGGGTAAAACAAGAGCTGGTTGTATACTGCTTTATGTCTGTACCACTGGGAACTTTGTCACAGCATCAACAAATGCAAGATGAGGCTTAAGTCAGAATCAGTTACCTGAAACCATCTAAATACTTACTGGTTCCTAAAGGGTACTTGTGGAAAAGTCCACAGATTTAAAAGTATCAGTTCTGTTTTATTTCTAGTACCTTCTATGACGTTAAGTTCCTTGAATTTAACTAGCTTTCATTTTAGGTTAGTAATAATAATAAGTTCAGAAGAGGAAAAAATGACCATATTTTTGCAAGTAAAACTGATGCAGATTCAATCCTTTGCTTAGCATGTATGCTAAGGTACAGACAGAATTTGATCTACTGAATGTTTCATTAAAGTGTTGACAGCTAAGCATATGAGGTACAACTGCTGAGATTATATATGAAACATGCCAACAGTGAGTAAATAACAGACTACACTCTCTCTCTCTGTATATGGTGTAAAAACTGGCTCACACATGTTTCTGCAAAGAAAATGCAAGGGACTTAATGTCTTCTTTCTATCTTTAAAATGTATCTTATAGAAAAAATAAACCTTAGGGTGGAACAGACACTATGAAAAAAATGAACAGCCGCCCTAACCAAAAGCCCCAGTTTGCAAGCTTTGTTATTAAAGTCTGCAAACTACTTATGTGTTCAATGAGCACTACTTAGAAAGTTCTAATGAACAAAAATCGTTACTTTCTGTTTAACAATTCTTTAATTTTATGCTACCATACATTTATTCTTCTATTTCAGAACATCCACCTACTGCTTGTATAACAAAATGGGGAATTAGGGCAAGTTCATATATTTTAGAAATTAGGACCACTATGTCTATGATTAATTAATATGAAAAGGGCTACATTTGCAACTAAGTATTTTGACAATGAATAATTTAATGAGGTTTACTTTTACTATATTGGTAAAGCAAGCTTCATTTCACACACTGCGCAACAAATTCTCTCTAAAGCAATTCATGAGACCAAAAAATTACAAACATAAAAATCAATTGCTCATTTCCATTTAAAATTTGGAGTAGAACTACATACAGAAAATTTAGGATATACACCTAATATATGTGATTGTCTAAGAAGGATATAGGTTCTATTATTACCATCAAGAAAAAATTGCTATATTCCCTAGAAGGAAATTGTGTTAATTTATTCATTCACATTTTCCTCATCCCCTTGAAAGGTTTTTTTTTTTTTTTTAAATGAAGAAAAATACACAGTAAATTAAACTTGGTGTAGTGATTTAAAGAAACAGATATCCAACAAAGGGGTCAAAAGATATCTTATCTTAATGTATGAGCCTTAAAGTCATGAGTCAAGTCCTGTTATGGTTATATTTATGAGGCCTTAATGACTGCTAAAATAAATAACAGAATATTTATGATTCAAAATCTATGACAAGAATGTTAAATAAAACCTTCCAAAAACATACTGAGATATCAACAAAATATTTAAGTTCATTTAGCTCACTCAGCAATTTTCAGTAGCAGAAATTATATATACAAATATGCAATACTGAATTCAGGAGAAGCCTTAACTGATCATCAGAGGCTAGCATTTATTTCTATTGTTCTTTGGAGTTCAAATAATTGGTGGTTCTGTGTTCCCTCTTGAGACAAGAGGAACTGAGATGATGATGAGAAGAGAGGCTGAAACACTGACATATCACAAATGGTTCACGGATGTGACTTTATCACAAAAAGACACAAGAAAATTAAACCCTTTGTGTATTGGGCCAGTTATATGGCACAGAATATCAATCAGTGATAAAAAAAAAATGTACCAATTTTCAAAGCAAAACTCTTTATTTTATGTTAGTCATAGCAACAACAGTAAAATTTATTTTCTATCCAAAGTTAGGACGGCTCTTTTTGCTTTAATGGCCTAATGTGAATTGACAGTGAAATATATCCCTGAAGAACCAAAGCATTATGCTGTGAAGTAAAGACAGCACAATTCCATTATTACTGACATAAATGCCAGTTTATAGAATTCAATAAGAAGCAGGATTTCATTTATTTATTTATTTATTTCACACTTCTATAGAGGTATTAACTAGTGAAGATTTATATTTCAATAATGGTTTCTTCTCTTTTCCATTTTTTATCCCTAAAAAATACTAACATACCCCTTAAAATACTAACATAATTGCCATGTCACATGTTTCATCACTTAAAAAGTCAAAAAATAGACAATTCTGTTTTAAATTTACTGCTGATGTAGGCTGCTAGATCTTTACACGTCTCATCCTCTGCCATACTTGCCCACCCATTTCAACCATGCAAGCATCGGAATCTTTAGAAAAAAAACAGAAACACAAGTTTGGCTTCTCTCTGCCTTTGAAGATGGGCTTATCAGTTGAACTTGACTTTTTTGCATATTTCTGTTATTCTCTTTGTGTCAATTGCATTATATATATATATGTATATGTATATATATGTTGCAATTTTTACATTTACACTAATTGGTAAACAAACAAACTTTTACATGACTGCACAGTAAACTGCATGTGCAAGTGCTGTGATTGTGTATAGATTCAATAATTCAAAACATGTATGAGACAGGAAGACATAAGACATTCTTTCTAAGCTTAATAATTTATTGCAAGGAAAAAATAAGAAGGAAGACTTATGCCCAGCAAGAGCCATTCCGCAGCTGCTGTGCCATTCTTTTAAAAGAACACAGTGGTTTTATATTTATTTTCTTCTGGTAGGTGTCATGTGGTTAGCCCTAGTCTAGCTATCAATGCTATTCAGGAACTTATTCTGCAATCAGTAAAGTGTAGTAATTGTAATTATAGACGGCACTCCCCATGTGATCAAGGGAGAAGACTGATTCCTTGATATCTCCCACCCTTTTTGGCCCATTGTTGCAATCAAGTAATCAAAGTTTGACTTTTAAACAGGGTTTCTATGTTTCCAACATCTGCATCACAAAAATCTTCATTGTCAAACTTGTGAGACAAGAGGTTTTGAAGTTCCTCTGAATAAACATTTATACATTTATTATTAGTTTTTAATTGCAGTGTTCAAAACATGATGGAGATATTCAATCCCACAATGACCCCAGTACTGTGGTAACATCTTAGCAAAGTACAAGATGTACTTAAAAAAGAAAAAAAAAAAAAAAGCTTAAGTTCTTACACTCCTTGACTACCGTCACTCCTATCCTCACACAGAATCATAGAATGGCTCAGTTTGGAAGGGACCTTAAAGACCATCTAACTCCAACTCCCCTGCCATAGACAGGGATCCCACCCACTAGATCAGATTGTTCAAGGCCTCATCCAGCCTGCCTTTGAACACCTCTAGAGATGGGGAATCTACAACTTCTCTTGGCAACCAGTTCCAGTGACTCACTACCCTTAACAGTGAAGAATTTTGACCTAATGTGTAGTCTAAATGCAGGGATCCCCCCACGTGGGGATGAAGAGCTCTTGCGCTCTAAAAAAATATCCTTAAATAGTTCCCAGCTCTGATCAGATCCTATGTCCCTAAGGACAGTGTCCCATGGGATCTCATCCACTAATTCTCTGAATAACTGGAAGTTTGCTCTTCTAAAGTTGAGGGTCCTGACTTTTCTCTTTGCCAGGCCCACATCCCTCGAGATCACAACTTCAACCAGGGCGTGGTCACTGCAACCCAGACTGCCTCCAATCTTAACCTCTTTAATGAGGTCATCCACATTGGTGAGCACCAGGTCCAGAAACGCTTCTCCTCTGGTTGGTTTGTCTAATACCTGGATGAGGAAGTTGTCCTCAATGCACTCCAGGAGTCTCCTGGATTGTTTACTGCCTGCCGTGTAGCTTTCCCGGCAGACATCTGGGTGATTGAAATCCCCCAGCAGGATGAGAGCCTGTGAGCACAATGTTTCGTGTACTTGGAGCTAGAAGGCTTCATCAAAAGGCTCCCCTTGATCGGGCGGCCTGTAGTAGACCCCAACCACAAGGTGCCCTTTATTGGTCTGATGCTTAATTTTTAACCGCATGTTCTCAGCCCGCTCATGGCTGTTTCTCAGTGGCAACTCTTCACAATCTACCCATTTCTTAACATAAAGGGCAATGCCCCCACCCTTCCTTCCCTGCCTATCTCTCCTGTACAGCTTGTAGCCCTCCATTCCAGCGTTCCAGTTGTGTGATTTGTCCCACCACACTTCCACGATAGCAATTAGAACATAGTTTTCTGATTGCACCATGGCTTCCAACCTTCTGCTTATTCCCCATGCTGCGTGCATTGGTGTAGAGGCAATTCAGCTGGGCTATGGGCCACATTACCTTTTTAGAGGAGTCATTCCCAGTTCCTACGGGACGATTCACTGGTGTCTCCCCATTGTTTTCTAGTGTATTGGCATCCACTGGTTCTTTTGAGTCTCTTACAGGTACATTCCCTTCCCCCACCAAGTCTGGTTTAAAGCCCTACTAATGAGTCCAGCCAGCTTGCTACCCAGGGCGCTCTTGCCCCACTTCGTCAGACTTGCCCCATCTGGTGTCAGCATTCCTGGTCTCTCAGAAAAATGCCCAAGATGATAGAACCCAAAACCCTGAGCATGGCACCAGCTACACAGCCAATCATTCACCTGATTTGTACACTGCCTCCTCCTTGGGTCCCAGTCTCCAACTGGGAGGATTGAGGAGAACACTACTTGTGCTCCTGATCCCTTCAACATCTTTCCAAGGGACATAAAGTCCCTTTTGATGTTTCGTAGTTTCCTTGTTGCAACCTCGTTTGTCCCTACATGGAAAAGTAGGAATGGGTGGTAGTCATAGAATCATAGAATCAGAGAATCAGAGAATATCCCGAGTTGGAAGGGACCCATAAGGATCATCAAGACCAACTCCTGGCATCACACAGGTCTACCCAAAATTTTAGACCATGTGACTAAGTGCACAGTCCAATCGCTTCTTAAATTCAGACAGGCTTGGTGCAGTGACTACTTCACTGGGGAGCCTGTTCCAGTGTGCGACCACCCTCCCGGTGAAGAACCTCTTCCTGATGTCCAGTCTAAACCTCCCCTGCCTCAGCTTAACTCCGTTCCCGCAGGTCCTATCACTGGTGATTATGGAAAATAGGTCAGCCCCTGCCTCTCCACTCCCCCTTGCGAGGAAGTTGTAGACTGCAATGAGGTCTCCCCTCAGCCTCCTCTTCTCCAGGCTGAACAGGCCAAGTGACCTCAGCCGCTCCTCATATGTCTTCCCCTCTAGGCCCTTCACCATCTTCTCCGCCCTCCTCTGGACACTCTCCAACAGTTTAACGTCCTTTTTGTACTGTGATGCCCTGAACTGCACACAGTACTTGAGGTGAGGCCGCACCAGCGCAGAGTAGAGCAGGACAATCACTTCCCTTGACCGACTAGCAATGCCGTGCTTGATGCATCCCAGGATACGGTTGGCCCTTCTGGCTGCCAGGGCACACTGCTGGCTCATATTCAACTTGCTGTCGACCACAACCCCCAGATCCCTCTCTGCAGGGCTGCTCTCCAGCATCTCGTCACCCAGTCTGTACATATAGCCAGGGTTGCCCCATCCCAGGTGCAGGACCCAGCACTTGCTTTTGTTTAACTTCATGTGGTTGGTGATTGCCCAGCTCTCCAGTCTGTCCAGATCTCTCTGCAAGGCCTTTCCACCCTCATCCGAGTCCACAACTCCTCCAAGTTTGGTGTCGTCAGCAAATTTGCTCAAAACACCTTCTGGTCCTACATCCAAATCGTTTATAAAAACATTGAAGAGGACTGACCCTAAAATGGAGCCTTGAGGGACCCCACTGGTGACCACCCACCAGCCAGATGTGGCCCCATTTACCACAACCCTTTAAGCCCTGCCCGTCAGCCAATTGCTCACCCATCGTATGATGTTTTTGTTTAGTTGTATGCTGGACATTTTGTCCAGTAGGATCCTATGGGAAACCGTGTCAAAAGCTTTGCTGAAGTCCAGAAAGATCACATCAGCTGATTTCCCTTGATCGACTAGATGGGTGATCTTATCATAAGTTCGACTAGATGGGTGATCTTATCATAAAAGGAAATCAATTTTTTTAGGCAGGACCTACCCCTCATGAACCCATGTTGGCTGGGACAAATGATTGCATTGTCCCCCAGGTGCGCTTCAGTAACTTCAAGGATCATCTTCTCCATAATTTTACCAGGCACTGACGTGAGACTGACAGGCCTGTAATTGCTAGGGTCTTCTTTCTTACCCTTCTTGAAAATTGGCACAACATTTGCCAGCTTCCAGTCTACCAAGACCTCTCCAGATTCCCAAGATCATTGAAAAATAATTGAGAGAGGTCCCGCGATGACGTCAGCCAGCTCTTTAAGCACCCTGGGATGAATCCCATCCGGACCCATGGACTTGTATGGATTCAGGTGGAGCAACAAATCCCGCACATGTTCAGGGTCAGTTGGGAGCTTATCATTCCCACCGTCACGGTCCTCCAGTTCAGGGCACCCTGGGTCCCAAAGCCCATCATCAGTGTTGAAGACAGAGGCAAAGAAGGCATTAAACGTCTCTGCTTTGCCTATTTCATTGTCTGTGAGGAAACCTTCCCCATCAAGTAGCAGACCTATGTTTTCTTTGGTTCTCCTTTTTTCTGTTCACATATCTATAAAAACCTTTTTTATTGTCTCCCACAGACATGGCCAGCTTCAGCTCTAGTTGGGCTTTGGCCACACGAATTTTCTCCCTACAAACACGAACAGCATCCCTGTATTCCTTCCTTGTCGCCTGACCCTCCTTCCAGCAGCCGTACATTTTCTTTTTTCGCCTAAGCTCCAGTAGAAGATCCCTGGTCAGCCAGGCCGGCCTTCTGCCCCATTCTGCCCCACTTGCCTGACTTCCAATATTTTGGAATTGCCTGATCTTGTGCTTTTAGGAGGCAGTGCTTAAAGATTGACCAGCACTGATGGACGCCAATGCCTTCAAAAGCAGTTTCCCAGGGGACCTTGCTAACTAGTTCCCTGAGCAGCCTGAAGTTTGCTTTCCCCATATCCAGGGCTGAAGTTTTGGTGGCAGTTTTCCTTTTGTCACCAAAAATTTTAAACTCAACCACTTCATGGTCACTATGACCGAGACGGCTGCCAATTGCCACGTCTCCCACAAGACCCTCTCTGTTCTCCAGCAACAGATCTAGGAGGGCACCTTTCCTAGCTGGCTCCGTTAGCACCTGCACCAAGAAGTTATCATCTAGGTGCTTTAGGAACCTCCTGGACTTGCTCGTGTCGGCTGGGTGGTAATCCCAGCTGCCATCTGGCAAGTTGAAGTCCCCCATAAGGACAAGGGGAGTTGATCTCGAGGCATCTCTTAGTTCCGCAAAGAATAATTCGTCGGTGTTGTCATCCTGGCCAGGTGGTCTGTAATAGACTCCCACAATGACATCCCCTTTATTTGTTCGTCCCTTAATCCTTACCCAGAGGCTCTCAACTTTGCCATCACCATTTGCCATCATCATTTGAAGTTCCACACAGTACAGCCCCTGCTTCATGTACATCGCCACCCCCCTACCTCACCTCCCCTGCCTGTCCCTCCAAAAGAGCCTGTAACCGTCTATTGTGACACACCAGTCACAGGACTCATCCCACCAGGTTTCGCTTATGCCGATGATGTCGTAGCTGTGGGACTGGGCCAAGACTTCTAGCTCATCCATTTTATTCCTCATACTGCGTGCATTTGTGTGGAAGCACTTCAAATGCGCCTCCCTGCACGCAGCACCTTGTGGAGCAGACCGAAGGACCTCACTAGCACACAGTCCCTCTGATTCTAGTGCACCGTCCCTTAGCTCATCATCGGCGTGCCTGGTTTTATCCCTTTCCCTCTTCGACTCTAGTTTAAAGCCCTATCTATCAGCCCTGCCAACTCCTGAGCAAAAATCCTTATCCCTCTCCGAGAGAGGTGCATCCCATCTGGTGCCAGCAGGCCCGGTGTCGTGTAGACCTTCCCATGATCGAAAAACCCAAAGTTCTGCCGGTTGCACCAGTCCCGAAGCCACGTATTAATGTGATGAGTATGCACGTCAACATCGATCCCCCCTATTGGAAGGACAGAGTCAAAAACAACCTGTGCCCCTGAACCTTTAACTAGTCGCCCTAAAGCCCTAAAGTCCCTTTTGATCGCTCTCGGACTTCTCCTTGCTACCTTGTCATTAACAGCCTGAAAGACCAGTAGCGGGTAGTAGTCGGTGGGCCGTACCAGGTGCGTGACTTTCTTAGCAAAGTCTCTCACCCGAGCCCCAGGAAGGCAACAGACTTCCCTGTGGGTTGGGTCCAGTCGGCATATTGGGCCCTCTGTCCCTTTCAGAAGGGAGTCCCCCATGACGATAACCCTTCTTTCTTTCTTGACAGAAGATGTAGCAATGCCGGGGGTAGGTTGCCTTGCCTTAGGCACCCTCTCCAACTGGGATGGGCTTTAGTCTACATTGTTGTTCTGACTGTCAAGTTCTAGAGCCTCCTACCTGTTATATAAGGGTAGATGGGAAGGTGAAGTGGGCAGAGACAGGGCTCACCTACCACCCCGAACAGGAACCTGCCTCCATTCCCCACCTTGGCCTAGGTCCTCTCCTACTGCCTGACGGGATGAGGGAACTTTTGTCTTCTACATAGCAGGAGACACTTGTGCTGTGGCAGGCTCATGAGTCTGTCTCAGAGAGGGTAGAGTACACCTCCGCCAGTCAGTTTCCCTCTCTGACTCCCTGATGCTCCTGAGCCTGCTCACCTCCTCCCGAAGCTCCATTACCTGGCTGAGCAGCTCTTCAACCTGGGCACACCTCCCACAGGCATACCCCTCGCTGCTGCTGTCGGATACCGACAGAAGACTTGGGCACACCCTGCAGCCCAAGACCTGGATGGCGATGTGTTTCCCCGAGCCCTCCGTTTGAGTAGCCGCATCGGTGACTGTGGCTGGAGAGGCCGCAAGAGATGCGGAGGCCATGGTTTTCTGCCTGGTTGATACCATGGCCAGGCTCTTCGCAAGCAGGTTACAAGTACCGATGGGAAAGACCACTGCAAAAGAACGGCGAGGGGTCCTCCCTGCTTGCCCTGCCTGTGTGAACTGCCACGCAAACTGCCACGCCCAGCACTTCTGATGCGCCACGCCCTGTTTGCCCATCCTGGTTGCCGCACTCCTGGTCACTCGCACTCCCTAGGGGCTGCTTTTGAACGTCAGGGAAGGGGGCGCTGCTGGCTCCACCTACGCCTCATCAGCCTCCCTCGCAAGGGCTGCCGGGTCCTGGCAGCTCCCTCGGCTGCTTCAAGTGGCCTCGATGCAAAAAAAAAAAACCCTGCCTGCCTCATTTCCCCACCCCACTGCAGAATGCGCCTGCCCCCGGGCCGATCGCCTCGGCAAGTGGCAGGACAGTAGTCCTGTGGCTTAACCAAATTTGGTAGCCTCTTTGTGATGTCACAGATGTGGGTCATGGGCAGGCAGCAAACTTCTCGAGAGAGATTGTCTGGGTGGTGGATGGGCGCTTCAGTGCCTCTCAGAGTGGAGTCTCCAATCACCAGCACCCTTCGTGCTTTCTTTGTAGCACTGGTTCTTATACACATGGTTTGCTGGTCCACATTTATACTGTTGCCCTTTCCTAGGGCTTGAGCTTTACCATTTTTGTTTTTATTATCTGCTCCTTTTTTTTTTTTTTTTTTTTTTTTTGCCCCAGGGCATCACACCTATTGCATAGAGGCACTTCAGGGGCAAGGGAGAGATTCCTCCTCCTGTTCCAAGCAGAGACAACGGTCCAGCTTCCCTTGTCTCGCGAGTTCATCAGTTGTGGCGATTCAGGCTTGGAGGCTCCTTTACTAGTCCCTTGAGAGGACTTAAGGTAGGGCTGTTGCTCAGCCTGTGCCAGTGCTTGATACCAAGCATCAGTCTCTTCCTCAGATTTCTGGATGCTTCGCCGCCTGTCGAGCTCCTCTTGCAAGACAGAGGTATGGTATGGTGACATACATATTCACGGTATTTATGGTATGGTGACATATATATTCATTCAATTTTCCAAGAAAGGGCAGGATTTATGTTAATGTTTCTGAGAACTAATTATCATATTGTCCCTCCTATGTTTGCATGCACTGTACCCTCTGGCTGTCGCACTTTGAGCTCTTTCTGATGAAGGCTCGTAGCCTTCTTCACCTTGTACTTTTCTCCTTTCTGTTCTGTGCATGTTCTCTCGTTGTTTACCACTTCAGCAGTTTTGCTTTTCTTCAAACTCAGCTAATTCAGTTGTTTGACTTCTACTTTGGGCACTGTCTTCCTTCTTCAGCCTTGATTTTGTAGCTAGAGTTGAGGCTTATCGCATGCGGCCAATACAACAATTTAACAATTTCAGATATCCCTTCAGCTTACTGTGTTACATAGTTGGTGTTTTATAATCATTGTTTCACTGGGATAGGAAAAGATGGTTGTAATGGGAACTTGTTTGGAAGAGAAGTCACTGTGGGAAGAGAAAATCACCACTGGGATGGGAAATCATTGGGGTAGGAAATCACCATTAGCTATGGGAAGTTACTCTTGAGCTAGGTGATCCTTGGGATGTGAAACTGTTCCTGGGCAAGGGGAAAATCCTCCCTGGGCTGGAAATCCTCCTTGGGATGGGAAATCCTTGAGACGGGAAGCCTGGTTGGGTACCCAAAATCAAATCATCACAAGCCTCGCCGGCGAGGGTTGGTCGGGAACGCCCCGGCTGTTGGATGGGAACCCCCTGTGCCCCACTCTCCAGCCACCATGGCAGGTACAGCAGCTGGCTCCCGCTCCTCTGTGGGCTGCGGCCCTGCAGGTGAGCCCAGGGCCACACAGCTCACCCCAGCACCCCCTTTGGCTTTTCCCCACACAGGAGCCCCGGGCACTTCTTCTGGCAGTGGGAGAAGGACATGGCCCATGGAGCCAAGAGGTTTTGACTACACGTAGCCCTCCACTCCTCTACGGCACCCTGCAGTGCCCAGGCACACTCAGGACGCAGCCAGAGACACCTCGGCAGGCACCCGCTCCTGCCTGCGGCCATGCTCCTCTGCCCTCTTCCCTCTGCCTTGCCCTCGTCCCTCTTTAGTGCTCTACTACTACCTGGGCAGTGCATCCTGGCCCTGGCTGCCATTACAGGGACAGCACAAACACCAGTGTCCAAGGCCACCGCTACCAGTCCCCATCCCTTCCTTCCAAAAATCACCTTAGCTCCAAAACTCCTCCTTGTTACGGTTAGAAACTGTGGGGGATGGGAAAATGAAATGGGATGCGGGAGCTAGGGAGGATGACAAATTGTTGCCATCAGAAATGCTTCTCAGCATGCGCAAATGGAAGGGATTGGAAATTGATATCATATGGATTGTCCTTTCTCTTTCCTTCTTTGCTCTGTTGCTTGAATTAGCCTATGTTAAGTGCTCACTTGACCAAAAAGCTTCTGGCCAGGACTCCAGCGAAAATGCTGAAGGACAAAACAAAAAAACAAACATTGCCTTCAGAAAGCCCTAATAAGAAAAAATCCACAGCGTTTCCCTGCAAAACTCAGTGTCTCACCTTGTAATGGAAGGAGAACTGCATACAAAGGCAGCACCTGCCATTCATGATGCCTGGGAGGAGGCAAGGGTAGCTACCAGGCATGGACCTACCTCCTAGAGAGACCAAAGTTCTCCGCTACCAGCCCGGCAGGAATCTGGGGCTGCTATCAAGAACCAAACCTCTCTCAGGAGGTAGACAAAAAGCTCGGATAGCATGTGAAATACTTGCCATAGCCATGCCTGGGAGGAGGCAAGGGTAGCTACAGGGCATGCAACTACCTCCTAGAGAGACCAAAGTTCTCCGCTACCAGCCCGGGAGGAATCTGGGGCTGCTATCCAGAACCAAACCTCTCTCAGGAGGTAGACAAAAGCCATAAACTTATCCAAAACATGTTACAAAGGCATGCTCGCGAGGATGCAAGGGGAACGACCAGGCACGGACCTACCTTCAAAAGGGACAAGAGCTCTCCAGTACCTGCTGTGGACGAATCTGGGACTACTACCCAGACGTAAGGAAACACTATTTTACTGGGTCCCTAACACAGACGACACCATTTCTAAATCCACGGATTCCTCCTTCCTCCACAGAAAGGGAACTGGGCACTCGTCAATACACCTGCCCTGGAGCGCTTCTGGATGCTGCCTGAGTTTCTCTCTCCCTGCAATTCGGTAAAGAAACACGCTGCAAAATGCCTGGCAGGAATCAAGTCCCTGCTCACCAGCTACTTGTGCACCTTTCAGCTGGCCCACGATCAGGTGTTGGAACACGGAGTCGTGAGAAAAGAAAATTCTCAGCTATCTGCCCTGGAGGAATGTGAGGCTGCTACGCAGAACCAAACCACCCTGAGGAGTTATAAAAAAGCCAAAGAGTAATCCAGAAAGTCTCTAAATGCATGCCTGGGAGGAGGCAAGGGTAGCTACCAGGCATGGACCTACCTCCTAGAGAGACCAAAGTTCTCCGCTACCAGCCCGGCAGGAATCTGGGGCTGCTATCAAGAACCAAACCTCTCTCAGGAGGTAGACAAAAGCCGGATAGAGTTATCCAAAATAAATTTCCATATGCATGCCTGGGAGGAGGCAAGGGTAGCTAAGGGGTAGCTACCAGCCCGGCAGCATCTGGGGCCTACCTCCTAGAGGTAGACAAAAGCCAAAGTTCTACAAAGGCATGCTACCAGCCCTGTGGACGAATAGCTACCAGGCATGGACCTACCTCCTAGAGAGACCAAAGTTCTCCGCTACCAGCCCGGCAGGAATCTGGGGCTGCTATCAAGAACCAAACCTCTCTCAGGAGGTAGACAAAAGCCATAGAGTTATCCAAAAAATTTCCAGATGCATGCCTGGGAGGAGGCAAGGGTAGCTACCAGGCATGGACCTACCTCCTAGAGAGACCAAAGTTCTCCGCTACCAGCCCGGCAGGAATCTGGGGCTGCTATCAAGAACCAAACCTCTCTCAGGAGGTAGACAAAAGCCATAGAGTTATCCAAAAAATTTCCAGATGCATGCCTGGGAGGAGGCAAGGGTAGCTACCAGGCATGGACCTACCTCCTAGAGAGACCAAAGTTCTCCGCTACCAGCCCGGCAGGAATCTGGGGCTGCTATCAAGAACCAAACCTCTCTCAGGAGGTAGACAAAAGCCATAGAGTTATCCAAAAAATTTCCAGATGCATGCCTGGGAGGAGGCAAGGGTAGCTACCAGGCATGGACCTACCTCCTAGAGAGACCAAAGTTCTCCGCTACCAGCCCGGCAGGAATCTGGGGCTGCTATCAAGAACCAAACCTCTCTCAGGAGGTAGACAAAAAGCTCGGATAGCATGTGAAATACTTGCCATAGCCATGCCTGGGAGGAGGCAAGGGTAGCTACAGGGCATGCAACTACCTCCTAGAGAGACCAAAGTTCTCCGCTACCAGCCCGGGAGGAATCTGGGGCTGCTATCCAGAACCAAACCTCTCTCAGGAGGTAGACAAAAGCCATAAACTTATCCAAAACATGTTACAAAGGCATGCTCGCGAGGACTGCAAGGGGAACGACCAGGCACGGACCTACCTTCAAAAGGGACAAGAGCTCTCCAGTACCTGCTGTGGACGAATCTGGGACTACTACCCAGACGTAAGGAAACACTATTTTACTGGGTCCCTAACACAGACGACACCATTTCTAAATCCACGGATTCCTCCTTCCTCCACAGAAAGGGAACTGGGCACTCGTCAATACACCTGCCCTGGAGCGCTTCTGGATGCTGCCTGAGTTTCTCTCTCCCTGCAATTCGGTAAAGAACACGCTGCAAAATGCCTGGCAGGAATCAAGTCCCTGCTCACCAGCTACTTGTGCACCTTTCAGCTGGCCCACGATCAGGTGTTGGAACACGGAGTCGTGAGAAAAGAAAATTCTCAGCTATCTGCCCTGGAGGAATGTGAGGCTGCTACGCAGAACCAAACCACCCTGAGGAGTTATAAAAAAGCCAAAGAGTAATCCAGAAAGTCTCTAAATGCATGCCTGGGAGGAGGCAAGGGTAGCTACCAGGCATGGACCTACCTCCTAGAGAGACCAAAGTTCTCCGCTACCAGCCCGGCAGGAATCTGGGGCTGCTATCAAGAACCAAACCTCTCTCAGGAGGTAGACAAAAAGCTCGGATAGCATGTGAAATACTTGCCATAGCCATGCCTGGGAGGAGGCAAGGGTAGCTACAGGGCATGCAACTACCTCCTAAAGAGACCAAAGTTCTCCGCTACCAGCCCGGGAGGAATCTGGGGCTGCTATCCAGAACCAAACCTCTCTCAGGAGGTAGACAAAAGCCATAAACTTATCCAAAACATGTTACAAAGGCATGCTCGCGAGGACGCAAGGGGAACGACCAGGCACGGACCTACCTTCAAAAGGGACAAGAGCTCTCCAGTACCTGCTGTGGACGAATCTGGGACTACTACCCAGACGTAAGGAAACACTATTTTACTGGGTCCCTAACACAGACGACACCATTTCTAAATCCACGGATTCCTCCTTCCTCCACAGAAAGGGAACTGGGCACTCGTCAATACACCTGCCCTGGAGCGCTTCTGGATGCTGCCTGAGTTTCTCTCTCCCTGCAATTCGGTAAAGAACACGCTGCAAAATGCCTGGCAGGAATCAAGTCCCTGCTCACCAGCTACTTGTGCACCTTTCAGCTGGCCCACGATCAGGTGTTGGAACACGGAGTCGTGAGAAAAGAAAATTCTCAGCTATCTGCCCTGGAGGAATGTGAGGCTGCTACGCAGAACCAAACCACCCTGAGGAGTTATAAAAAAGCCAAAGAGTAATCCAGAAAGTCTCTAAATGCATGCCTGGGAGGAGGCAAGGGTAGCTACCAGGCATGGACCTACCTCCTAGAGAGACCAAAGTTCTCCGCTACCAGCCCGGCAGGAATCTGGGGCTGCTATCAAGAACCAAACCTCTCTCAGGAGGTAGACAAAAGCCATAGAGTTATCCAAAAAATTTCCAGATGCATGCCTGGGAGGAGGCAAGGGTAGCTACCAGGCATGGACCTACCTCCTAGAGAGACCAAAGTTCTCCGCTACCAGCCCGGCAGGAATCTGGGGCTGCTATCAAGAACCAAACCTCTCTCAGGAGGTAGACAAAAGCCATAGAGTTATCCAAAAAATTTCCAGATGCATGCCTGGGAGGAGGCAAGGGTAGCTACCAGGCATGGACCTACCTCCTAGAGAGACCAAAGTTCTCCGCTACCAGCCCGGCAGGAATCTGGGGCTGCTATCAAGAACCAAACCTCTCTCAGGAGGTAGACAAAAAGCTCGGATAGCATGTGAAATACTTGCCATAGCCATGCCTGGGAGGAGGCAAGGGTAGCTACAGGGCATGCAACTACCTCCTAGAGAGACCAAAGTTCTCCGCTACCAGCCCGGGAGGAATCTGGGGCTGCTATCCAGAACCAAACCTCTCTCAGGAGGTAGACAAAAGCCATAAACTTATCCAAAACATGTTACAAAGGCATGCTCGCGAGGATGCAAGGGGAACGACCAGGCACGGACCTACCTTCAAAAGGGACAAGAGCTCTCCAGTACCTGCTGTGGACGAATCTGGGACTACTACCCAGACGTAAGGAAACACTATTTTACTGGGTCCCTAACACAGACGACACCATTTCTAAATCCACGGATTCCTCCTTCCTCCACAGAAAGGGAACTGGGCACTCGTCAATACACCTGCCCTGGAGCGCTTCTGGATGCTGCCTGAGTTTCTCTCTCCCTGCAATTCGGTAAAGAACACGCTGCAAAATGCCTGGCAGGAATCAAGTCCCTGCTCACCAGCTACTTGTGCACCTTTCAGCTGGCCCACGATCAGGTGTTGGAACACGGAGTCGTGAGAAAAGAAAATTCTCAGCTATCTGCCCTGGAGGAATGTGAGGCTGCTACGCAGAACCAAACCACCCTGAGGAGTTATAAAAAAGCCAAAGAGTAATCCAGAAAGTCTCTAAATGCATGCCTGGGAGGAGGCAAGGGTAGCTACCAGGCATGGACCTACCTCCTAGAGAGACCAAAGTTCTCCGCTACCAGCCCGGCAGGAATCTGGGGCTGCTATCAAGAACCAAACCTCTCTCAGGAGGTAGACAAAAGCCATAGAGTTATCCAAAAAATTTCCAGATGCATGCCTGGGAGGAGGCAAGGGTAGCTACCAGGCATGGACCTACCTCCTAGAGAGACCAAAGTTCTCCGCTACCAGCCCGGCAGGAATCTGGGGCTGCTATCAAGAACCAAACCTCTCTCAGGAGGTAGACAAAAAGCTCGGATAGCATGTGAAATACTTGCCATAGCCATGCCTGGGAGGAGGCCCGTCCGCCTGGGAGGAGAGCTTTCTGAAAGAGGGAGTCTTGAGGAGGCAGGATGGTCCCCTTTTGCCAGCAGAACAGAATCCTGAAGGCCACAGTACCCGCAGTGAAACATTCAGCTTGTGCTTTTGTAAAATAGGAATAAAAACAATATTTATAGAACATGAAAGTTAACCCCCCGGATATGGTAAGAAGCTTAATGAAGTACATTCTAGGCATACAGGACTCTAGTACTCAACACTCCACCCAAATCATGCTCAACATCACCGCAGGGCAGGGAAAAGATCAGGCTAGGATATAACACAAAGAGGAAAGTGTAGAAAAACTGTCTGTGTTAGGAAGAAGCGTTCCAGTCAGCATGAGTTAGGTAAAGAGAGTGAAAAGTTAGAAAAGAGTGGGGGCAGAAAGAAGAGACTGGAGAGCTAGAAGAGGCAGTTGATGGGCTGTGCTGCTTCTCCTCCACCAGGACAGGGATGCCTTCTTGGTAAGCTCTGCGCCTTCACCTTTTGGTGAGAAATACCTGTGACACCGTTCTCCTGGCGCTGCTGTCATACATTAGCGGTATTGCAGTATTGTAAGTGTATTTCTAAACAGCAATTCCAAATCGCTTCTGTCTGTCGCCTTGTTAAATGTTTTCAGTTCCACAAAACTGTCTCAGTGAAATTCCTTGGCAGGGCCCCAAACAGTCAAAAGTTTGCCTCTGAAAAGTACCCTTTAACACAACAGTAAAATTGGTACAGTCAGCAAGAAATGCTCCAATGCTGTTCCGCAATACCTTGTTCCCATGATGGCCCAGCTTTGGAGTAGCCTGGCTGTTCCCCTTCTTCCTCCTTCCTTCTCTGTGCAGGAGTGCCTTTCCTTTCTAAATGACCTGACTTTATGCATCCATTGCATATAGGGGCGACTGATATTGGCACAGGTTGGTTCTCTGGCCCAGCCATGGGGCCTGGCACAGGGCTTGGAGTTTTGTTGATTGCAGCTCAGTAAGCATAGGCCAAGCCACATTTTCTTTGTGGTAGTTTCTTTGGAATGACCAGGGTGAAGACACACCTGTTTCAAGCATTCTAACAGCCTTTTAGGCTTCAGCACTTGTTCAGGGGTGAAGTTCCAAAATACTGGAGGTGCCCACTGCTCCAGGTGCCTGCCCATGTCCTCCCACACTCCCTGCCACTCATAACTCTCCTGGCCTGGGGCAGATCTGTGGGTGGTGTTCTTAAGTAGTTGTTTAACCTTAAACAGAAACCCTCTCTTAAGGAGAGAGGCCGAGGAACTTGCTGCGTTCAGAGGCTACCCCCTGAAGCAGCCCGATTTGGGTGGAGGTGTCAGCCACCACTGGCGCAGATGGTGCAGGCCCCCAAGGCAGCTGCAGCCTCTGCTCCAGTCTGAGTGCCCACCGTTCTGCTGAGAGGCCCAGGCAGGAGAAGTGTCCCCAACCAGTGCCGATGGTCACCAAGCAGTCCCTAGCTGCTGAGGTGTCTGTGCTTGGGCCTCCCCCTGTGCCCGCAGAACGGCCTCCTTCAAAGAGGCACCCTTCCTGCACCCTCCCACATGCACGGCTGCGCAACCTGTCTCACCATGCCCAGGCTAACGGCCCTGCTCGCAGTGCTCCTACTCACCATCACTCCTTAGGGCTGCCTTTTCTGGGGCTGGGCGTGGCCACCAGTGCTCCTATCCCATCCCATTTCACTTGTTGCAGGCTCAGACTGGACAAACGAAACCTACCCTGTTGACTTTTCTCATCACTTTGTGATCCAGGATAAGTCCTAGCCAGGACTTACCCCCTGCCAAAGGGGTATGGAGAAGGTTGTGGAACCTACAATTCCAGGCTGTATTTGCTGCAAAATTACGGATTGTTACTACATCAAAATGCCTTTCAATTCACTCTCATTATCGTACAATCATGGAATCATAGACTGATTTGCTTGGAAGGGACCTCAAAGACTTTAAGATTCCCACCCACCTGCCATGGGCAGGGACACCTCCCACCAGACCTGGTTGCTCAAAGCTGCATCCAGCCTGGCCTTGAACACTTCCAGGGAGGGGGAATCCACAGATTCTCTGGGCAACTTGTTCCAGTGCCTCACCACATTCTGAGTAAAGAACTTCTTCCTAACATCCTGTCCTGGTTTCAGGTAGGACAGAGTTAATTTTCCTCCTAGTAGCTGGCAGGGTGCTATGTTTTGGATTAGGATGAGAAGAGCGCTGATAACATGCTGATGTTTTAATTGTTGTAGAGCAATGCTTACACCAAGCCAAGGACTTTTCAGCTTCTCGCTCTGTCCTGCTAGCGAGCAGGCTGGGGGTGCAGCAGGAGCTGGGAGGGGACAGACCCAGGACAGCTGACCCAAACTGGCCAAAGGGGTATTCCATACCATCTGACGTCATGCTGAACAATATATAGGGGTGGCTAGCCGGGGTGGGGGGGCCGGCTGCTCGGGGATAGGCTGGGCATCGGTCAACGAGTGGTGAGCAATTGCATTGTGCATCACTTTGTACACATTATTACTATTGTTATTATTATTATTATTATTATTGTTATTATTTTCCCTGTCTTAATAAACTGTCCTTATCTCAACTCACAGGCTTCACTTTCCCGTTTCTCTCCCCCATCCCGGAGAGGGAGGGGGGAGGGTGAGCGAACGGCTGTGTGGTGTTTGGCTGCCAGCCGGGCTAAACCACAACACATCCATTCTAAATGTCCCCCTTTTTCAGTTTAAAACCGTTCCCCCTCATCCTGTCATTATCTACACAAGTAAAGAGTCCCTCTCCATCCTTTTTATAAGAACCCTTTAAGTATTGAAAGGCTGCAATGAGGTCTCACCAGAGCCTTCTCTTCTCCAGGGTGAAGATGCCCAGCTCTCTCAGACTTTCTTCTTAGGAGAGGTGCTCCAACCCTCTGATCATCTTTGTAGCTCTCCTCTGGACTCACTCTAATGGATCTTTCTTGTGTTGGGGGCCCCAGACGTAGACGCAGTACTCCAAGGGAGGCCTCACAAGGGCAGAGCAGAGGGACACAGTCACCTCCCTCCCCTGCTGGCCACCCCTCTGTTGATGCAGCCCAGGATACAGTTGGCCTTCTGGGCTGCATACGTTCACTGCTGGCTCATGTTGAGCCTTTTGTCCACCAGAATCCCCAAGTCTCTCTCCACTGGGTTACTCTGAATTAGTTCTTCTCCCAGTCTGTACTCCTGCCTGGGATTGCCCCAACCCAGGTGCAGCACCTTGCATTTGGACTTGTTGAACCTCATGTGGTTCACACAGGCTCACTTCTCCAACCTGTCCAGGTCCCACATGACCTACATGAGAGTTGTATCCCATGGTCTTGCAACCAGGGACAATGTTAATCTGAATGATGCAATGGTGTGATAGTGTGAAACTCACTTCCTTGAGGTAGCAGCATATGCCACCTGAAAATAAATAAATAAATAAATAAAATAAAAAAATTCAGTGATTTAAAACTTTATTATTTAATTATGTCTTTTAGTTGCCTTTTTTTTTTAATTTCAGTGAGTGTGCTATTCATTTATTTAATTTTTAATTTTAAGACAGTAATTTCTGAGGAATGGAAAAACAGAAAAAAATGAAGAAGGGAAAGCATATTTTTCTAACTTCATACTTCTTAAAAAGAGCTGAAAAGATTTTTCCTTCTCTTCTAACCTTCCATAAAGAATATATTCGAGGTTAACAAAGTAAGAAAACTGTTAGCTGCAAAGGGAACATTTTCATAAAGTTATGAACAAATGAAAATGGAAGGCTAGGTAAAAATGTTGTAGGCATAAGTTTTATATCACTATCAATGGCATAAATGCCATTATACTTCCACTAAATATGATTTCAAACATTAGGTACTGGCCAGCTGGGTTAAATATTTATTTTCTAGTAGTCCCATCTGTTTCAAGCTACCAGCCAAAAGAGCTGAATAATAAAATGTACAATATACACAGTCACAAGGTACAGAACAATATTTTTCAGGATGTTTGCACTTCTGTTAACAAGAAGACACAAATAAACCCACCACTGGCCAATACGTTTTTTACTGATGGAGTTTTTATCCAATAATCTGCTGTTTGCTGTGTTAAAGAACTCTATAAAAGCCATGTGTACATGCTGTCTCCCATCGTCAATTTTTAAATGGCCAAATCCTTATGGATTTCAAAACTCTCATTCTTGTTGTGACTAAGGTGTTGCACTAAATAATGCATGATAACACTGCGTAAAAATAGAGAGAAAGAGATACTATAGCCTGCAAAACAGAGATATACTGCTCTCTCTTCCATAATGAAATAGCATTTTCTTAGATTATACGCCACACAACAGAACTACCTTAATAAAGATTTTACAGTGAATCCAGTAACCTCTTTTACAAGGAACATTGCAACATTGCTGCATTTATTCTTTTTTCTTTTCTTTTCTTTTCTTTTCTTTTCTTTTCTTTTCTTTTCTTTTCTTTTCTTTTCTTTTCTTTTCTTCTTTTCTTTTTTTCTTTCTTTTCTTTTCTTCTTCTTCTTCTTCTTCTTCTTGTCTGGGATGATATTGCAGAAATTATGGATTCTGGCAAACTATATGCAGTTTATAAATCCCAGAATAATTTAGCTGTTTCAAGAAGAATTATTCTATAATATGCATGTAAACCTTAATCCAGTCACAGTCTAAGCTTAAACTATGGCTGTAGACTGCATGTGGCACAACTGGGAGGTTGCAGACGTGCAGTTTGTATACTGATAATCTTGACAGTTTGGAAAATGTTAGTAAGAGAAAATGAAAAAGCAAGTTCATTTACATTTACGTGTGCACCCATGCAATGTCCCTTTCCATGCCGTTACAATTTCAAGCTATCACAGAGGAAAAAAAGGTCTCTTGAAACTGGTAGATTGCTTGCAGTTTTGAAATTATGAGAAAAAACAAAAATTACAGTAACTTGCTCTTTAAGCAGCACAATTTTTTTCTAGTTTCTGTGACCTCAACGCACTGCAGGCATGGAATAAACTATAGTTATATTTCCCAGTGATGCAAAAAAGGGAGTATTATATTTCTTTAGATCATTTTTAAAGCATGTTTCTCCCCTTTTATATGCTTTTCTGCTTTATCGACATCATTTAAAGACCTCTGCTTTAGTCATTTTGAGTCATAGTCACAAACTGTACTGTTTTCTGTACTTTGGCGGTGATAATGTATCTAGTTTTCCGTAGTGATCCACCAAACATTTTATTTTTTAATCCTTCCATGCAGAGTACATGCTTCTGATGGAATTCCTGTTGTGTGGGAGGGTGGCTCCACTCCATTCGCGCACACACAGATGTGGTCTCCTGAGTATACTCCTGTCAGGCTTTCCAGCATATGAATAGTTGTAGCCTCAAGGCCACTCTCCAACCTTCTAGTAAGTTATAAAGGCACCACAGCATGGCTGTGTTTGTTTTTTGTTTGCCTGCATTTTTCCGTGAAGCTGAGGCTTGGCAAAGGAAGGAAGGGGGAAAGGAAGAGGAAGAGGAAAAAAGGAAAAAAGGGAAAAAAAGGAAAAAGGAAGAGAGCTTAGAAAAAGAACAATATCTTCCTATTGGTATTTTCTATATTTGTCAAGGAGAAAAACCCTTGTCCATTCATAGTTTTATGTAGTTTAGTTACATGGTTATGAAGTAAAAGATTTTTTGAATCCTTGGAATAAAAGCTTGCTTGAAGCCTGTGATTTGATCAAGAAACACCATAAAATACATTTTAATTTGTTCTCCTCCAGGAGTTAAATGCAAATATGAATGACAGAGAAGAATGTATTTAAATCATCTTATTTGAGAAACATCACCGCAGCAAACATTTTATCATAACAGCTGAAGCTGCCGCTTCGGCCAACAGGACATCTATATGACTGTATAGATCATCACAGGCCATTTCCTGCAGGAATATTTTATTCTATAAATAAACCAGGAAGAAAACCACCTGGAATACAGTTGAAGAATCTCAGGACAGAGTTATCTTGAACCAAACTTTACCCCGTAGTATACTTCTTAGTAGCTTTTTGACAGAGATCTCTGGTATACTTTAACATAACACAGGAAATCTAATGTCCAATCCAAAATTGCATGAAAGGAAAATACAACTATACACCTGTGCATGGTAGTTTAGGGAACTGATGCTCTTTGTGTTTAATGGGTACTGCGAGAGGGAAGACCAGGTCATTACTTCAACGTGAAAGGCAGACACAAGTAAAAAGTGAATCTCATTCTCCCAAAGCATCTTAACATATTTCTTCTGCTTGGAAAAGACAGAGAGGTGCAGTGCAGAACAAGACTATTTCCATTTTCAACTTGACATTGTACGATTATTAATCAAGCAGGGTGAGAGGGAGAAATGAGGATTTCCCTGCATTTGATTGTGATCATGCTGTCTCTAAATAAATCCTCCTCAGTTCATAAAGATTCTTCTAAAGAGAAATTTGATTTTACTTTGAAAATCACTGGAGTGCATTAATGTCATTAGTTCTTCAAATATGTCCACTGACTGCTGTAGGTCTGGAGCTTCCTGCAGGGGCACTCATCCCTCCCACCCCCAACTTTTCCTTTCATAGACTTCCAAACTACAATGTGTGCTTTTCCGGTAGCACACAGAGAGTGAAAGACTATGGGATACCATAGCACCATGGTTTATTCTCCAGGTTATAGTAAAATTGCATCATTATATTATAACAGGTTTTTCCAAAGAAAGCATATTTTTAGGCAGTCACTCAAAACAACACAACTAATCAGAACTATTCACATTAAATCAGTGTTTTCATATTATAACTGGATGCTTTTGGGGTGTGCTTATAGAGCAAAATCTCCCTATTTCATTCTTACTTAACTGCTGAAGTTTTCAAGAAAACTTGAAAAAAAAAAAACAAACTTGTTCTCCAACTTTAGCTCTAATCTTGGCTATTGCATTTTCCTCTTCCTTCTTACCTTCATTGACTTTTCCTTCTTCTCTCTCACTCTTGTATCACTATTTCAGACTCTTCAGTTTTTCCGGTAAAGATGAGTTATTCTCTTCCATCTTCACCTTCTTTCTTTCATAGCTTGAGTAGTCAGCCATACCTCTATACTGAATAATTCAAACTCTGTAACTCCATCTTTAAATGTATCCATTCCCATATGTATCTACTAAGCATCTCTCAATATGCTTTTGCAGATCCCATCGTCTTGTACTTCCTTTCTCCTAGCTGCTCCATTAGTAACTGTTTGCTCTGATCTAGCAAAAGCATCAGTCATTCAGGACTGTCCTGTTCATCTACGTACTTTTAGAAATTGGGTTACTTTTGAAGACTTGCAAGAGGAAAATTGGGCAAATAGGCCAAGAGCCAAAACCGTAATCTGCACTCTTTGGGAAATGCTGTGCCTTCCCTAACCTGGATCAGTTTAAATCACAGACTGCTAGAGAAAATTCAGGTATCATGTGTGTTTAATATTACTCTGGTAGGAAATCCTGCCAATCATAGTGGTTTTTGTTATATTAAGTGTAATAGTGTATAGTGTATGTATATATATATATATTATCCATGCAGTCTTCTTAGAGGCAGGAAATGAAACAAAACATTTTCAGTAATACTCTTGGCTGAAAGTAGACCACAGTCTCAATACTTGGAGTGGGACAATCACTTTTTAAAAAGTTATCCCTCAGGTAAGGAATTCTTGACAAAATGAAACTCTCACAAAAGCAACAGTAAGAGAAACAATTTAATAGATGTGATCTTGATTTCATGAACAATACTGTAAAATTAAGGGATAGTCCCACACATTCACTGGATTCCTATGATGTTTCTCATCATTTTACACTATCAATTGATTATTGTTAGAGTCCTCCTGTAAAGCAGGGAAATATTATCCTAATTTTAAATAAATGTGTATCTTAAATTTATAGGTTTTGCAAGTCTGTCAAATTCTCACTTCACTACCAAATTCATTAAAACATCCTTTCTAACTTAAAAAGGTCCTTTTCTGTGGAATATTGTTGTAAATGGGGGCAGAGCCAGCATTAATATTTTATATATTTTGCACAAAATTACTGATGACATGAATTAAGAAGTTACATATATATCAGTATGCAACACAGAGCTTTTGGGACTCAACATTGCTCCCCACTGTGACGGTGAAGACAAAGGCATTTCAACTTCAAAATATATTACCATCAGGATTATTACTGGGAAGTGTTATGGACGGCTATGTTTCCTCTCCCTTTCCTGTGGTGTCCAGTTCAAATTTTGACTGCTGCATGACTGATAGCCAGTTTTGATACCCAGAGCAGACAGTAGTGCATCATCTGTATGAACTCTGAGGGCTGGCAGAATCCCTGCTTGAAATGACTGGAGAGCACTTTGAGGAAACTTGTCACATCCAACTCACTAGGATGTGGAACAGCAATAATTTTCACAGCCCTTCTTGTTGGCATGATGGAAGAGAAGCCAAATCACAGCTAAAATATATATATATATATATATATATATATATGTCACATATATGTGTATATATATATGTTCCGTTAGGCAATACTAGCAAAATTCCCTAAATAGCTCACTTTTCCAGAAAAAAAAAATATAACTGCCAGAATCCCACATGTGCTCTTGATAAATAGAAGTGATCCATGTCCAGCTTATATTTAAAAACAAATCCAAGAGAGGAAGAAAGATCCCAAGAAGCTTACCACATAATAATAATTTACTGAATGTGCAAAGCTGAGGAATAAAAAGATAATGCTTGGTGCCAAGAAGGATTTTCATAACCTAACTTTACACACTTACATGCAGATGACTACATTTTAAACCATCTTTGTAGTCAATTTGGTTGTAAGGCATGATTAATTTAATCTGTTTTAGGCATTTATTTTAAGATAAATAAATTGTGTCTCAGATGCAGCTTATTATTCAGACTCGATATTCAATGGATGCAAAGAGAGCTTAGGGTGACTAGGTCCACATTCATTCAGATAAATCTCTGCTTGCTGCTGAAGTCATCACATAAATATGTTGCATATTACATATATCTCATATATCATTAATGAGGAGATGTGTCCTTCCTTCATGAGCTGCGAGTACTCACTGCCAGTGGCCCCCCAGTTCAAAGAGGAAATGGAAAGGAAAAGCAGTCTCCAACTTGAAATCCCTTGTGTATGATGCACGGTATTTCCTACTTTTCACAGTTGAAAGCCTGTAGAGTTTTTATTTCCAAGTGACATGTACAAGTACTATATGAGAGTTCATCTTGCCCCAATGTCCACTTACATGGAGAGAAAAAAAGTCTGAGTCTGAGAAAAAATAAATAAAATAATTGCAGAGAAATTTTCCTTTCCTAGATGTCAGACTACTGTCTCAGTCCCTGTTATCAGCAAGGAACTTGTCATCATTTTCCTTTAGAAAGACACCGAGACACCTTGCCTTTGTGAATATTGCCTTAAATGCATATATATTATTTTTAACAATATCTGTTTTGATGTTCTTTTCTTGTGCATCACAATGAGGTACAAATGAAATATTTGTGTGTGTGTGTGTGTCTGTGCCTTTGGAGGACTTCTTTCAACTGGCTTCTTGAGAATTTTGCCAGATATAGTTTCAAAATATAATTTTCTTGGTTCGTTTCAAGGATATACTAGATACTCTGTTTACATTCAACCTTTCTGAAATTCTGTGTAGATTAGTACAGTTAAAGGTTCTTCAGTGACTTTGGCCAGTTGTTGCTTT